>NC_057715.1:66616931-66674415 GCF_004010195.1 Chiloscyllium plagiosum | reverse complement strand
CGAGGAGCAGGAGAATCGATGTTTCGGTCATAAGCTGGACAAACTTTCCTCATTCCTGAAGAAGAGCTTAAGCCCGAAACGTCGATTCTCCTGTTCCCTGGATGCTGCCTGACCTGCTGCGCTTTTCCAGCAACACATTTTCAGCACTGATTTGATTATGACCTCTGCTTTCTTGTCCATCCCTTATTCAAATATACAAAGTGCCTCTTGAAAGTCAATATATACAATGTCAATTTTATTAACTGTACCAACCCCATTCAACAACTCAATCAGGTTAGTGATGTCGGATTTGCACTTAACAAATCCACACTGCTCTCTTTCTAGGTACTTTTATTATGTACTCCTTCCTGGGTAGGTAACTTGTTGGTCTCAGCGTGAAAAATCAGGTAGAATTCAAGCTGAATGTGAAGGAACTGGAGCCGTACTTTAGAGTAGAGGAATATATGCAGGCATCTTAAACAAACAGTGACAGAAACTGCCTTTAAGGCTCAAAACCCACAAGTGACTCCATGACCAGTTCTCCCAAACTTCCCTTTAGTGACTGTAGCTGAGGATCCTTTTCTTCTTGGTCATTTCCCGATATGTACCAGCCATGTTGGTGAGCTGGCATAGTAACTATTGATAGGCAAGGGGACAGGAATTGAAAATGGAATTGAGACCATAACTATTTCATTTGATCCCACTTTCCACAAATGCATGAACCTCCTCCCTGATTCTGTGAGTCAATCCAACCAGCTGGATAGAGGACTGTCCATTAATCAGGCTGCTAACAGTTTGGCAGTAAATCAATGTAACTAATATATGATCCTTGGTCTTTTGAGCTGCTAAATAACACTTGCAGAGTTTGCTGAGATTAAGAAAACTTTAAATAAGACTCATATACAATGCTGATTACTTCTTACTGTGATTACATCTTGCCATAAGACTTCAAGATTATGTGGCAGTGTTATAATTCCAGTGATAATGTATCCTATATCTTGTTTGTAAATTCCTCTAACTCCTTCTACTAAGAGCTGTCTTAATTTTGTCCTATTATTGTATTGTTTTGAAGCGCATCAGAGATTTTTCTTATGGTCGAGAGTGTGGCGCTGGAAAAGCACAGCAGGTCAGGCAGCATCCGAGGAGCAGGAGTATTGACATTTTGGGCATAAGCCCTTCATCAGGAATGCCCAAAATGTTGATTTTTCTGCTCCTCGGATGCTGCCTGCCCTGCTGTGCTTTTCCAGCACCATTCTCTCAACTCTGATTTCCAGCACCTGCAGTCCTCACTTCCTCAAAACATTTTTTTATGGTGTCAATACTAAAATCAGCTGTAATGTTTCTTCTATCTCAGCATGATAACACAGTAGGTAACTCATCCACACACACACACATATATATATATATAAAATAGTCTTGCAAACAAACCCTATTCCTCTTGCACTTACATATTTTGGCAAAAGTTCTTTAATGCCTAAATCAGTGTTAGATTTGAAAGTCAATATTTTGTTGCCCTTCTTTGCTTGTCTTCATTGAATCCTCCTTTTGACTGGCATTGGGTGAGGATTAGGTATTGACCTTGACTACAATATGAAAAGCCCCCTATTCATAAACCAACTCCAAGCAGAACATGAAGCATGAACAATGCTGAGCAATAATACTGACGGTAATGACTGCAAAGGTACTTGGGAATTATTAAGGAGCGCTGAAGTCAGGTTTTATTACAAATCAAAATATAGTTTTTGAGGGTTGCTTTGGCTTCTAGTGTAAAAACCTGAAGAAAATGACTGGAAAAACAATGGAGGCCAAATTTAAAATTCCCCAAAATTGTCAGGAAGAACCCAAGTTACCGAGGCAGGTAAAATGCTAATTTCACATTGCCTGCTGATTTACGCGATTACTGTGAGCAGTAAGCATGCTGTGAGTGCTGCACATCTTAGCAGGGAACTTGCATTAGTTTCCACATTCATAAGAGTGGCCATTACCAAGGCATTGGATTCTGCAGTTCTCAAAAGATCAAAGGTGAGATATCCTCGTATTTAACCCTTCTTTGCATATCCCATTTTCTTCCCATCTCGGACTCACTTCTAATTTATAGGCTGCGACTGGTGTAAACTTGCAGTTTATACACTGGTTTTACACTAACCTCATTCTCTCCCTGGCTGCCCTCACCACAAACCTAACCTTCTTTTCAAATAATTAAGAAGTTAGGCAGTGGTGGAAGAGATGGAAGTGGAGGAGCAAGAAGACAGTGATAATTAAGAAACATTCTTCCTCATTTTCCCACTCATGACTGCCAGCTCAAATATCATTTCTAATTTAGAGAAAATAACAATAGCAGAATCTGCATGTGCTGAGACATTGGTTAAGGAGGAGTGAAGCCGATGGCAGGGTCAGCTCAGAAGAGGCTGAACTCGCAGTCTCATGAGTTCTGCTAGAAGTGGAATTGGTGAGACATCAATGGGACAGGTTCAGCAAAAAGGCCAAAGGGTTGGTACAGTTAAATTCTTTGTCCATTAGCAGGTCTGTTAGAACAGATACTGTCAAGGTGTACTGAGAGCTCCCAGCACCTGTTTAACCCCAGGATTTGTATAGAGTTTAGAGTCCATCATCTCTAGCATGTAGATAGTAGCCACTCCATTAGGACACTTTTGGAACTAACATGATGCAGTGTCAGATATCAGATATTCCAGCTTCAATTACAATGTGAGTAGAAGTCACCCAACATCTGTGTGCTGCAATGGAAGCTTAGACTCCTGTCACGGAAGGACATTTTATTGGCAGGATGCCAGACTATGCTATCATAGTTCTAGATTAGGGACAAAAAAACTGGAGAATGCTGGAATTTAAAGTAGACAGGCAGGAGGCTGGAAGAACACAGCAAGCCAGGCAGTATCAAGAGGTGCAGATGTTGACCTTTTGTGTGTAACCCTTCTTCAGGACTGGGGTGGGTATAGAGGGAGCTGCAGACAAAGGGGGAGGTAGGGGCAGAGTGAAGTGGGGAGAGATGGACAGGCAGAGGGTATGACTTGGTTAGTCAATGGGAGGAGTGAATTCGATTGGTGGTAAGGAGCTGTGGAAGGGAGGGTGAGGGGCTGGGAGGGAATCGGGGGGTGGTGAGGGAGGTTATTTGAAATTGGAGAACTCAATGTTGAGTCCCCCAAGCTGTAGGATGCTCAGATGGAAGATAAAGTGTTACCCCAATCGGAGCTGTGGTTTGCTTTGGCAACGGAGGAGGCCAAGGATGGTCATGTCAGAAAGGGAGTGGTTGGAGGAATTGAAATGGGCGGTGGGGGTGTACCTGCCAGTGTATCTCCATCCAGGGCCTAAACCCTGCAACCAGAAAAGATGCAAAACCTGCTGGTACCCCACCCCCCTCACCTCCATCCAGGGCCCCAAACAGTCCTTCCAGGTGAGACAGAGGTTCACCTGCCTCTCTTCCAACCTGGTTTAATGCATCAGGTGCTCCCGGTGTGGTCTTCTCTACATCAGGGAGACTGAACGTAAACTTAGGGAATGGCTCACCAAGCATCTCAGCTGGGTCTGCAGGGGCCGACCAGGCCTCCCAGTCACCACCCATTTCAATTCCCCCAACCACTCCCTTTGCAACATGACCATCCTTGGTCTCCATTGCCAAAACAAACCACAGCTCCTATTGGAGGAACAACATCTTATCTTCCACATGGACACCCTGGAGCACACAACATTGCATTCTCCAATTTCAAGTAGCCTCTCTCCCCATCCCCCAACTCCCTTCCCAGCACTTCCCCCTCCCTTCCACTGCTCCCTCCCACCAACTGGATCCATTCCTCCCATTGATCAACCAGGTCGTACACTCTACCTGTCTTCACCTATCCCCATTTCACCACCCTGCCCCCGCCACCCCCTTTATCTGCAGCTTCCCCATACACATCCCCAGTCTTAAAGAAGGGTTACATTCGAAATGTTAACTTCTCTACCTCCTGATGCTGAGTGGCTTACTGTGTTCTTCCAGCCTCCTGCCTCTCAACAGATACCAGATACCAGTGTTATCATAGATACCAGTGTTCAAAGAGATTTAAAGAATTTCACAGCAATCTGGCTTTTAATAGTCAATCAGATTGTTGAGGGTCTGCCCTCAGGAAATTGCAGTTGCTTCATTCAGCATAAACTTGCAGTCCTCCCTTAGAAAAACAGCATTCATTCTCTCACTGAGTGTTCAATTGTTTGATGTTTAATCAAGTGTCTCTGTTGACTATTCATTATTCTGTGTGCTATTAGTCAGACTTAGTTACAGAGAGAAACTGAAACTAAACGGAAGGTAAGCATGATGAACATGATGCAGCAGACATTGTAAAAATGGCTTGTACATGAGACTCCTGCATGCACTCATCTCTTCAATATCCCTGACACATAAACACAATAATTTTAGTGACAAAATAGAGAATGGTTTAAATTTACTACTTGCAGTGTCTTTTGTTTCTTGCCAGGCATTCACTTGTGCAGTGAGGTCATTGGATTTTATGGTTTAAGATCCAATTCCTACTACTGGTATAGAAAGTCCAGTTGGAGCAGTGACCCACAATAAGCTGATACTCATGGATTGTTTTGGAACAGAGGGAATATGTGAATAGGTTATACATGACACATCATCTGTGTAGATGGTGATGAGTTTCCCTCCAAGGCCACATCATCCTGGCCTGGAACTATATCACCATTCCTTCACAACTGCTGGGTCTTAATCCTGGAACTCCTTTCCTAACAACACTGTGGGTGTTCCTACACACCAAGCATTGCAGTGGTCAAGGAAGGCAGCTCAGTACCACTTTCTTAGAGCAATTAGGGAAGGATATTAAATGCTGGTCCAACTGGCAATGTCCCAAAACCTTCAAATGAATAAAAGTGAAGTGCTCTTGGAAAATAATTAAGACTAATTCTTTTTTTTCCCCAAAGGTGTCAAAGAGTTTAAAATTGCAGAGTTACCTATTGAGCTGAAGATGTGTTCCAGAATCTTCCATGCATCACAGCTAAGTGTTTCAGTACAGCAATAAAAATGGCAACTACCCAGCAATGTGGAAAATTGTCCTGAAGGTAAAAAGCAGGACAAATCCAACCTGGCCAATTACCGCTCGATCAATCTACTCTTGATCATCAGTAAAGTGACAGAAGGGTCATGAATGGTGCTATCAACAAGCATATGCTTATCAATAACCTGCTGTCAGATACCTGGTTTGGATTCTGTCAGGGCTACCCAGCTCCTGATCATACTAAGTCTTGCAGCCTTAGTTCAGGCCTCGATAAAAGAAATGCTGAATTTCAGAGGGGAAGTGAGATTGACTGCCTTGACATCAAAGCTGTGTATTACTAAGTGTGGCATCAATGAACTTTAGCAATGCTGAATTCAATGCTGAATCACGGAAGTAAAAAACATCTCTGCTATTTGAAATCATACCTGGCACATAGGAAGATGGTTGTGGTTTTCAGAGGTCAGTCATTGCAGCTCCAAGACAGAATTTCACAGGAATTCTTCAGGGTAATGTCCTAGGCCCAATCATCTTTAGCTGTTTCACCTTCCTTCCATCATAAGGTCAAATGTGGGGATGTTTGCTGATGACTGCACAATGTTCAGCACCATTTCTAATTCCTCAGATACTGAAGTAGTCTACATCAGCACTGTAGTTAGTGCTGCTGCCTCACAGTGCCAGAGACCTGGGTTCTATTCCAGCCTTGGTTGACTGTGTGGAGTTTGCATGTTCTCCCCATACCTGTGTGAATTTCTACCACATCTTTGGACTTCTACAGTCCAAAGATGTGCATGTTAGTTGGATTGGCCATGGTACGCACACCCATGTGGGGTTATGGGGATAGGGTGGACAGTGGAATGCTGTTTGGAGGGCCGATTCAGAATCAATGGGCCAAATGGCCTCTTTTTGCACTGTCGGGATTCTATGTTCAATACAGCAAATCTGGAAAATGGAAGATTTAAAAGGGACCTAAGGAGCAATCTTTTCACATATATGGAATGAGTTGCCCACAGGAATTAGTGGAGGCTGACACAATTAGAACATTTAAAAGGCATCTGGATGGGTATATGAATAGGATGGGTTTAGAGGGATATGGGCCAGGTGCTGGCAAATGGGACTAGATAAATTTAGGATGTCTAGCTGGCATGGACGAGTTGGACTGAAGGGTTTGTTTCCATACTGTACAGCTCTATGACTAAAATTTCCAGTCTTGGGCTGATAAGTCATAAGTAACATTTTTGCTACACAAGTGCCAGGAAATGACCATCTCCAACAAGTGAGAATCTAACCCACTGCCTTTGACAGTCAATGGTATTACCATTGCTAAATTCCCCATTACCAATATCCTGGGGATTACCACTGACCAGAAACTGAACTGCACAAGCATTGCATTACTGTTGCTACAAGAACAAGTCAGAGGTTCTGAATCCTGCAGCCAGCAACTCAACGCCTGACTCCCCAAAGCCTGTCAACTATCTACAAGGCATAGCTCATAGGTGTGATGGAATACTCTGCACTTGTCTGGATAAGTGCAGCTGCAATGACACTCAGAAGCTTGACACCATCCAGGACAAAGCAGCCCTCTTAATTGGCACCCACAAATACAAACTCCATCCACCTCTGATGTTCAGTAGCAGCAGCATGTATTCTTTGCAATGTGCACTGTAGAAACTCACCAAATTTCGTTAGACAGCACCTTTCAAAACCTAAATCGATACCATCTGGAAGGAAAAAGGAGGCAGTTACATGGGAACACCACCACCTGCAAACTTCCCTTTCAGCCGCCCAGTATTCTGCTTTCTGTAATGTAAGGTCAAAGTCCTGGAACTCTATAACAGCTTTGTGGATATATCTACAGCAAATATACTGTAGTGGTTCAAGAAGGGAGCTCACCACAAATTTCTCAAGGGCAACTAAGCACAAACAACAAGTACTGGGCTAGCCAACGATGCCCATATCAGTGGGCCAGGTGACTGTGTATGTAGGAATAGGTACAGAGTCATACAGCATGACACAGACCCTTTGGTCTAACCAGTCCATGCTGACCATAATCTCAAACTAAAGTAGCCCCACCTACCTGCATTTAGCCTATATCCCTCCACATATTTCTTATTCACGTACCTGACTAAATGTCTTTTAAATGTTGGAACAGTACCCACATCCACCACCTCCTCTGGAAGTTAATTTCACACACGAACCACTCTCTGTGTAAATATATTGTCTCTCATGTCTTTTTAAAATCATTCTGCTCTCCCCTTAAAAATATGACCCCAGTCTTGAAATCTCCAATCCTTGGGAAAAGACATCCGTCATTTACCCTATCTATACCCCTCATGATTTTATAAACCTCTGTAAGATCATCTCTTAACCTCCTATGCTCCAGTGAAAAGGTCCCAGCCTGCCCAGCTTCTCCTTATAACTCAAATGCTCCATTTCCAAAAACTTCCTGGCAAATCTTTTCAGAATGCTCTCCACTTAATCATAAGCTTCCTATAACAGGGAAACTGGAACTGGACACAATACTCTATAGAAGGCCTCATCAACATCCTGTACAACCTCAACTCATCTCATGCATTGGAATAGAGTGGATCTTAGGGCTGTTAGCTTGCTTTCTCATTGCTCACTCATTTTGCATTGCTTAGTGCTCACTGCACCTCTGCTTTGCCTTGCCTTTTTGCACATTGCCCCTTAACTCAGAACTTACAGCTTCACCGTGCTTGATTTACATTATTACTGTCACATGTACGGAGGTCTATACACAAAACGCTATATAGGACAAACAGGCAGACAACTAGCAACTCACCATCCATGAACACCAGCCAGACACTAAATGCCACAACCAGTTGTCCCTAGTAGCCATACACGCAGATGACAAGGACCGCAAATTCGACTGGGACAACACAACAATCACAGGTCAAGCTAAACAGAGGACAGCTAGAGAATTTCTGGAAGGCGAAAGTGGGCACTGCAGATGCTGGATGTTAGAGTTGGGAGTGTGGTGCTGGAAAAGCACAGCAGGTCAGGCAACATCCGAGGAGCAAGAGAATCAATGTTTTGGGCAAAACCCTTCATCAGAAGTGTGGCTTTGAGCCAAGGGGGTGGTGAGATAAATAGGAAGGGAGTGGAACTGGGAGGAAGGCAGCTGAGAGTGCAATAGGTAGATAGAGGTGGGTTGATGGTGATAGGTCGGAGAGGAGGGTGGAGCAGAAAGGTGGGAAGGAAAATGGATGCAGAACGCTTCAGAGAACATCTCTGGGACACCCGCACCAATCAACCCTACCATCCCATGGTCAAACATTTCAACTCCCCGTCCCACTTCACCAAGGACATTTCAACTCCCCGTCCCACTTCTTCCATCGTCATACCCTAACCAGCCAATGCCTGGACGAAGCACATCTCATCTTCCACCTCGGGACCTCCAACCCCAGGGCATCAATGTGGATTTCACCAGTTTCCTCATTTCCCCTCCCCCCACCTTATCCCAGTTCCAACCTTCCAGCTCAGCATCATCCTCATGGCCTGTCATACTTGTCCATCTTCCTTCCCACACTCTAGACAGAGAATTTCTAGAAGCATGGCACTCATCCACAGATTCCATCAACAGACACATAGACCTAGACCCAATATACCAGCCAATACAACAAACTACCGGAATCGGCAACCGGAAGCAGCAGGAACGGAACCAAATAAACTCCAGAAGACACAGTACAGCAGCGCTTCACAGGAGGCTCCAAAGCACTGAAGATGTCAACTGGACAAGGAATGAAACATCTACAAATCAACTTCCCAGCTCGGCAAACATACCCATAACCACAGTAACGTTGAAGTAATTGATAAAATCTCAAAATGGGACTCCTGGGGCAGATCATTCCTGCTGCTGTACACTGTTCAGCTACGTGTTAAGTATTATAATTACCACATTATTTGGAGTATTGAGCTCCAAATCACAATGTGGAAGTCAAATTTACATTTATGCCCTGATCAGTGTCACTGTTTGCCTAACCGACGTACTTCTAGTGAAGCTCCTTGGATCTGTTCTCACCAGATTCATGTCATATACAGGTCTCGCCAGAGTCTGTGCCTGCATTGCAAACGCCATTTTGGAGTTAAAGCAATCATACTGTTGAAAAGCCAGCACTGAAGAGCCAGATTTTATAGCTATGGAGTGGGAAAAAAAGACAGGATTCATGCAGGAGAAAAAACCCAGTGAAAATTGTATTTTGTGTTGAAAGTGAAGAAAATGAGCAAGAGTTGAACAAGTTGACTGACAGCCTATGATTAATTTGCACTTTTCATATACTTTTTGTTTGGCCTCAATTGCAGTTCCAAAAGTAATTTGAGGTAATTTATCTTATAAAATGGTGTCAAGTTATTTTACATGTAAATAGATGAGACTGTGTTTTACAAAATATTGACTAAAATTAAGCACATACCATAAACTCAGAGTGCATAGAATTTTGAGGCCTAACGAAAATATGTTGCAGCTGTATTTCCAATGAACAAAGAATTGTTATCGATTTTATTATGAATTCACACACAATCATCTTTAATTGTCTTCCTCCTAACATTGTGAAACAGTGTACACCCTGAGCTCAGAAGCAGAACAACTGCGTATCTTGTTCCCTCCCAACTTTAGGAGGAAAACTATTTTTGTTAAATAACATCTTAAATAATCGGCAAATGTATTAACAGAAGTTTGTGAAATTGGATTTTAAAGGCTGTTAGGAATTGAACGGAGTTTTTAAAATAGAAAATTTTCATTGGTGGCTGGAAAACTAAGTGTTTCCACATCTAGACAATTGTAGATTGGCAGAAAATGGCACAAACACATCACATGTTCTAAATGTTTGGTGTAGGAAGTGTCTCATATGTCTCCGTCTCCACTCCTTATACAAGGCACTGCTCCTGACGATAAACCCTGCCCCCACCTTACAAGCAGCATGGAGAGGTATCATCCTAACTGCTCAGTTTGCAAGTGTACTGCAGTCCACAAAAATGATTGCCATTATTACAATCATCCCAACGATAAGTAATGCTTAGCCTGTATTTAATTACCTACTCTGTTTTAGGCCTCATTTATGGAACATTGCTCTGTTAAAGAAGAAGAACAAAATATGACCTTTACAACGGTTAGACTCCAGTGAACTATGAAGCATTTTGAACAATGAGAAGATTAGCATTTGTAAAGGTGAGAGTGAGGGGGTCATTAATCTGATACTAAATATGCAGTGTCCACCAGCTAAGATCACACATTTGCCTGAGCACAGAACCATTAAAATGAACAGAGGGAAATTTCAGCTTTTAAAGTTTAGTCTTTTAAAAAAGGTATAGAGTTAAATTGAACTCCACACTCACAGCATTTGAAATTAATTGTGTTCTGACTGACTGAGAGCTGTGCACTCAAACTCAATTGGGAATGATTGAGGAGACCTCCATGAAATATTTACACTTGATGGATAGTTCCTAGTATCTATTCCACGAATTCAGAGGATAATGGAAAGTTAATTGAAAATATGGCCTTTTTGCTGAAAATGTTGTTCTACCAATTTTATCTAAAAATATCAGAAAAGATATGAATTATTTCATGTTAAAGTAAGTGCAATTTGAAATTAAAGTAATAAGAGTAGACTGCAATACATTGGGAATTCTTTCAGATTAAACTAAGCCTCAATCTGTGGAACATATCTCCATTCAGTTGTTTGATAGTTTATGCACCACTTCCAAGGATAGGCACAGTGACTAAAAATATTATGGTGAACATCAACCATACTAAAGAAGACTCTGCTTGATCAGCACCCTGCCATTAAACTCTATGTCTATTCCATCCATGACTTGTACACAGCTACATATATTATTAATAAAGAGCAATGCTAACATTTGACAAGTCTACTTCGAAAGAATCACTCCAGTGACTTCTACCAGTGAGATTACAATAAAAACATATGAAAGAGGTCCAAATCAGCAGACGTGCAACTTGGAGGAAATGGCATTATTGAAATGTCCCGAGCTTGCTGTTGGCTGAAGAAACAGACCCATTTTCACCAGTCAAGACAATTTGGGAAGAATAACAAATGTAGCCATAAGACCATAAGACATAGGAGTGGAAGTAAGGCCATTCGGCCCATCGAGTCCACTCCGACATCAATCATGCCACTTACCTGCACACTCCCCATGGCCCTTAATTCCTTGCGAGATTAAGAATTTATCAATCTCTGCCTTGAAGACATTTAACGTCCCAGCCTCCACTGCACTCCATGGCAATGAATTCCACAGGTCCACCTCTCTCTGGCTGAAGAAGTGTCTCCTCATTTCCATTCTAAATTGATCCCCTTTAATTCTAAGACTGTGCCCTGGCTGAAAGAAACAGCTTCCCTGTATCCACTCTTTCTAAGCCATGCATTATCTTGTATGTTTCTATTAGATCTCCCCATAACCTTCTAAACTCTAATGAATACAATCCCAGGATCCTCAGCCATTCATCATGTGTTAGGCCTACCATTCCAGGGATCATCCATGTGAATCCCCGCTGGACATGCTCCAGTGCCAATATGTCCTTCGTGAGGTGTAGGGCCCAGAATTGGGCATAGTATTCTAAATGGGGCCTAACTAGAGCTTTATAAAGTCTCAGAAGTACATCACTGCTTTTATATTCCAACTCTCTTGAGATAAATGACAACATTACATTGGCTTTTTTAAACACGGATTCAATCTGCAAGTCAACCTTTAGAGAATCCTGAACTAGCACACCCAGATCCCTTTGTACTTTGGCTTGATGAATTTTCTCACTGTTTAGAAAATAGTCCATGCCTGTATTCTTTTTTCCAAAGTGAAAGACATTGCATTTGCTCACATTGAATTTTATCAGCCATTTCTTGGACCAATTTCCTAAACTGTCTAAATTTTCTGCAGCCTCCCCACCTCCTCAGAACTATCTTCATACCATCGGCAAACTTCGTCAGAATGCCCCCAGTCCCTTCATCCAGATCATTAATATATAAAATGAACAGCTGCGGCCCCAACACTGAACCCTTCAGGACATCTTTTGTCACTAGCTACCTTTCCGAAAAAGAACCTTTTATCCCAACTCTCTGCCTTCTGTCAGACAGCCAATCCTCAATCCATGCCAGTAGCTCACCTCGAACATCATGGGCCCTCACCTTACTCAGCAGCCTCTTGTGAGGCACCTTACCAAAGGCCATTTGGAAATCTAGATGGATAATATTCACTGGGTTTCCCTAGTCTAACCTACTTGTCACCTCTTCAAAGAATTCTAACAGGATTGTCAGGCACGACTTCCCCTTACCAAATCCACGCTTACTTGTTCTAATCCAACCCTGCACTTCCAAAAATTTAGAAATCTCATCCTTAATGGTGGATTTAGAATTTTGCCTGCAACCAAGGTTAGGCTAATTGGCCTATAATTTTCCATCTTTTGTCTTGATCCTTTCTTGAACAAGAGGGTTACAATAGCAATTTTCCAATCATCTGGGACTTTCCTTGGCTCCAGTGATTTTGAAAAAATTACAACCAATGCCTCCGCTATGTTTTCAACCACCTCCCTCAGAACTCTAGGATGTAGCCAATCTGGGCCAGGAGATTGATCAATTTTTAGACCTTTTAGCCGTTCCAGCGCTTTCTCTTTTGTAATGGCTACCATATCCAACTCTGCCTCTTGACTCTTCTTAATTGTTGGAGTATTACTCATGTCTTCCACTGTGTATACTGAAACAAAGTATTTATTAAGTTCTTCAGCTTTTTCCTTATCTCCAGCACGAGCATTCATGCCTCAATTTGGAATGGCCCAATTCGTACCTCTACCTCTCATTTGTTTCTTATGTATTGAAAGAAACTTTTCCTATCATTTCTAATGTTACTGGCTAGCTTATCTTAATATTTGATCCTTTCCTTCCTTATTTCTGTCTTTGTTATCCTCTAATTGTTTTTGTAGTCTTCCCAATCTTCTGATTTCCTAGTGCTCTTGGCCATTTTATAGTCTGTCTCTTCTTCTATGATACATTTCCTGACTTGCTTTGTCAGCCATGGCTGTCTAAGTCCACCCCTCCCCCCACCCCACCCCCCGGATAATCTTTATTTTCTTTGGGATGAACCTCTGTACTGTGTTCTCAATTACACCCAGAGACTCCTGCCATTGTTGCTCTACTGTCTTCCCCACTAGGCTCTGCTTCCAGTTGATTTTCATCAGTTCCTCTCTCATGCCCCTGTAATTACCCTTATTTAACTGTAACACCATTACATCCGATTTTGCCTTCTCATTTTCAAACTGCAGACTGAACTTTACCGTATGATAATCACGGCTTCTGACGTGTTCCCTTACTTTAAGATCTTTTATAAAGTCTGGTTCATTACATAGCATTAAGTCCAGGATAGCCTGCTCCCTTGTGGGCTCCATCACAACCTGTTACAAAAAGCCATCCTGTAAGCATTCCATGAATTCCCTTTCTTTGGATCCACCGGCAACGTTATTCACCCAGTCCATTTGCATATTGAAGTCTCCCATAATAACCATGACCTTACCATTCCGACATGCCCTATCAATTTGCTGGTACATCTTGCTACCTTGGTCCTGACCACTGCTGGGAGGTCTGTACATAACTCCCATTATGTTTTTTATTTCCTTTGTGGTTCCTCAACTCCACCCACACAGACTCCACATCATCTGACCCTATGTCATTCAGTGCCATAGATTTATTTTCATTCTTAACTAACAAGGAACCCTGCCCCCTCTGCCCACCTCCCTGTCTTTTCCATAAGTTGTAAATCCTTGGATGTTTAACTGCCAGTCCTGAATCCCCTGCAACCATGTCTCGGTGATGCCTCCCACATTATAATCATTCACGATGATTTGTGCTGTTAATTCATCTACTTTGTTTTGAATACTACGAGCATTCAGGTAAAGCACCTTAATGCTAATTTTTTTATCCGCATTATTTCCATTATCTTTAGTAATATGTCCTAAGTTATCCTTCCTTTTTGTTTCATTCCTAGCCTGCCTTGAACTTAAACCCTGCCCACATGCTAATCTGCTGCTTATCTTTCTACCTGACTCCATACTCCCTGTTGCTTTCCCTTTCCCTTCCTCCCGACTCACAAGTTTAAAGTCCTTGTGACCACCCTATTTATCCTTTTCGACAGAACACTGGTTCCAGATCAGTTCAAGTGGAGACTGTCCCATTGGTACAGCTCGCCTCGGTTCCAACACTGATGCCAATGTCCCGTGAAATGGAATCCCGCTTTCCCACAGCAATCTATTAGCCACATGTTTACTTCCCTAATTTTCTCATCCCTCTGCCAATTAGCATGTGGCTCGGGCTGTAATCCAGAGATTATGACCCTTGCTCTGTCCCCCTAATTATAGAATCCCCTATAACAACTACTTGTCTTTTTGCTCCCTCCTCTTGAATGGCCTGCTGCACCATGGTGCCGTGGTCAGCTGGCTCATCCTGTCCACAGCCCTTTCCCTCATCCATACAGGTAGCAAACATCTCATTCCTGTTGGACAAGGTCAAGAGCTGAGGCTCCTCCACTCAGAATCCCCCTACCTGTCTCACTTACAGTCATGCCCTGTCATTCGTGATCACTAACTAAATTTGAATTACTAAATCTACCGGGTGTGACTGCCTCCTGAAACAAAGTGTCCAGGTAATCCTCCCCCTCCCAGATGTGCCGTGGTGTTTGAAGCTCAGATTCCAGCTCATCAATTCTGATCCGGAGTTCTTCCAGCAACCAACACTTGCTGCAGATATGGTCACTGCCATTCACAATGGGATCAGCCAGCTCCCACACCATACAGTTACAGCACATCACTTGTCCAGCCATCTTTACTTATTTAATTAATTTACACAAATTTACGAGTTAAATAACTTTCAATAAGTTCTCTGTCGTCATATTCCATTAACCAACTAATAGTAAACTTTTAATCAATCACATGATACACAACAAATATCAGTTGAAACACCTTACTTTAGCAACATACAAGAGTCCTTTTTTTTGGTTAGAGGAGGGCGGGTGGGAGAGACTACACGTGTAAAGTCTCAGGATTCAGCCCCTGCCAAAATATATACCTGAAACTCCCGAGGTAAGTTTTTATATTTTAAAATTACCTTCTCATCGGGCCATTGGTCTTCGCCGTCGCTCCTCTCACTCCAATTGTCGCCGAGAAAATGAAGAAGCCTTGACAGTCTCAACCATATCATCAGGACATAGTAAATAAACGTAAACTACACTTGTACAACCTCAGCATCTTGAAGTCATCAACATTATATTTCTATCTTTTAACATTGGCTTTACGATGGATTTGAATTAGACCACACCTGATGTGAAGTCAATGAAGTGTGCAACATCACTTGTGAAAAACTCTCCTTCTTAGATCACAAATGCACTACTGAGTTAGATTAATGACACTTTTTTTCATTTTTATTAGTAATTTTGTACTGATGTAAACTGTAATAGAGTTGTGTTAACACAAGAACTTAATTCGATAGACAGTCTTTTCCATTTTGTGTGCAACTACGAAATTTCTACCAAAATGTGTTACCTAGATTTACAGTCAAGAGTTCAGTTCAACCCATTTACAAAGTTGCAAATGCAAAGTCTCAAATAAACAAGTGTAATTAAATTATTTAAAAGAATATAATTATTTTTCTTTGTATTGATGTTTTTAAGTCAGTGATATGTCACAGCAATTTTTTTAGTACAGCTGAAAAGAGTCCACCACCAAAAATAAGCATTTTTAGTCAAAGTATCACTTTTAACTGGTGAATGCCTAATTAAGTATAACAAAAATGACTTTTAAAACTATCCTCAACTTTTACTTGTTTCATTTTTGGAGACGAGTAACTTCCTTTTTAAGTAATTTTTGCCTTTTAGTGCCTGTGCAGCTAGAGAAAATAGTGCAATTTGAGGACCCTTCCTAATACAACGCAGTCAGCTAAATTTAATCATGAAATTTCATAAAATAAACTTGGGGACATGGTTAGTTTTGTGGCAGTGGGTTGAGTCATGAGAACTGAATCTTAAACCAGATGGAAAGATTGTGAAAAACACAAGTTTGTGCAGTCTTTGACACTAAAACATTTATATTTAAAATTCACAATTCTTTGCCAATTTATTGGCAAAAATAATTACTTGCATTTATATAGTCTTTGAAATAAAAAAAAGGAAAAGGTGCTCCACCAAGTAATAATCTGACAAAATGAACATGTAGTTGCAGATAGTGATGTAAAAGGAATAGGTTTTAAATGGTGTTTTGAAGGACAAATACAACAAGATCTGGAGAATATCCAGGCTCACCAAATAGCAAGTAACATCCATGACACATAAGTGCCAGATTATGTCCATCCCAATCAGAGGCAATCCAACCACCACCCCTTGAAATTCAGTGGTGTAACCATCACTGAATCCCCCACTATCAACATCCTGAGGGTTACCATTGACCAGAAATTTAATTGGACTCGCCACATAAACAAAGCGGCTACAAGAGTAGATCAGAGGCTAACAACACTGCTGAGAGTAACTCACGTCTTGACTCCCAAAAGATTGTCTGTCATTTACAAGGCACAATTCAGGTGTGTGGTGGAATATTCCCCAAAGGTCTGGATGGGTGCTGCTCCAACAACACTCAAGAAGCTTGACACCATCCAGAACAAAGCAGCCCACTTGATTGGCACCATATCCACAAGCATCTACTCCCTCCACCATTGATACTCAGTAGCAGAAGTTTGCGCTGTCTGCATGATGCAGAAATTCACCAAAGATCTTCAGACAGCACCTTCTAAACGTATGACCACTTCCATCTCAAAGGACAAGGGCAGCAGATAAATGAGAACAGCACCACCCACAATTTCTCTCCAAGCCACTTACAATCGTCACTTGGAAATAAATCGCCATTTCTTCACTGTCGCTGGGTCAAGACCCTGGAATTCACTCCCTAATGGCATTGTGGGTCAACCTACAGCAAATGGACTGCAGCAGTTCAAGAAGGCAGCTCACCAACACCTTCTCAAGGACAACTAGAGATGTGCAATAAATGCTGGCCAAGCAGCAGCACCCATGGCCCAAAAATGAATAAATAAAACATAAAAGAGCAAAATGAAGTGGAAATAGTGGGAGGAGTTTACAAACTAATGCAAACCCTTTAAAGTCAAACACCCTGAAGCATTTATTGAAATTTATAGAAGATATAATAGAAAGGGAAATTGACGGAATAGTCAAGTCTCTGACTAAAAAGGCATACATGAGGGTTTCAGTCACTGATAAGCTAGGTGGGGAAGTATCAGGACAAAGAGATGGATAGAAGAAAGGATATTTTTAATATGTCTTACACAACCTTAACATACCCACTTTTACAGCTAGTTAAATGTTTTGAAGTGATTTAGTGTGGAAGGAAATACTGAAGTATGGGCTGAAAGCAACTAAACACATGAATGATAGTGCAGGCATGAAGGGAAGGGTGATTATGCCGAAGGCCAACGTTGGAAGAAAAAGATTTTGGGGAAAATTGTAGGGTCAAAGAAGGTTATAGTGTTAGGAAGGAACAAAAGTATGAAAAATTCAAACATAAGGATTTGAACAATCAATAAAAATTAACAAATGAACAGGAAGGATCTCAAGACTAAACTTAATGTCAGGGTTGTGGGTTCCGATAACAGATTAAAATGAACAGTCAAGCGTTTGTACAGAAATTGTAACATGTCAACAACTATTTGGCCTAATTTGATTTATTGGGTTTTTGTTTATTTTTTCATTTTTCAACCTATCCTGTTTTCTCTATTTTTATTTTTTAAACATTACATGGCTACTCCTTCAATCTGAAAGCACATTCCCCAGTCTCTCAAATCTCTGGCCTTGATTTTCTGATTTAACTTATTTGTTACCTCTGTTACCCAGAAACCTTACAAGATTGAACGCTAATCAACTTGGTAAGAGCTGGTGTTTGAACTGCTTGGCTTGTCATAGGTCTTGACAGGGGAATCTCACCTTGCCAGAAGCTGCAGGCCAATCAGAAGACCTAACAGTAAGATGGTAAGTTTTTGTCTCATGCTTCTTGTGAGAGAGGGATCGTGTGCATAGGGGCGCAGACGGTGTTATTCAGTGACCACCCTTTTGTTCCCCCATCCCTGCCCTTGATGAATCTGTGATTGGCACAAATAGATCCCCTCCCCTCCCCCACCCCAACCTTTCCAAAACCTGGCTGGCTAGAGAGTCTGGTTTCCCAATTGGTACTATTCCTAACTACCAGAAAGACCATAGCAAGATAAAATTCTCAGAAACTATTCAAGGACTTTAATTGCTGGCAAGTCAAAAATGTACCCAGCGAAATAGACAGAAACATGACAAATCAAGTTCAATGCAAAGTAGTTTGAAATGATACACATTGGAGGACTAATATGGGAAGACAACATACTATAAATAGTACCATTTGAAAAGCAAAGAGATCTGGATCTCCAAATAAATAAATCTTTAAAAGGTGGTAGGATAAGTTGATATGGTAGTTTAAAAGCATATATCAATACAGAGGTGATTTAACAGAAAGACACCAAAGAGGATGGGCTTCATAATATTAGGAAAGTTTGGGAAAGCTGAGACTTTTCTCTGCAGAACAGAGAGTGTTGAGCTGTGACCTAATACAGGTTTTCAAGATGTCATGAGGTTTCATAGTGCAGATTGTGGAAAATTATTCCCCTCTGTCAGTGGGTTTACATAACTAGAAATCATAAACTTAAAATCATTAGCTAAAGATCTAGAGGGAAGATATAGTGAACAATTTTTATACAGGATTCAGAATTTCTTTCTGGAAAGGTGATAGAAGATGATATAATTAATAAATTTGAAAAGAAACTTGTTAGATCCTCATTAATGATCTTACGCAGTATTGAGAAACAGGATGCATATCTGAGCACTGCTGCTCTTTCAAAGATCCACTACAGGCATGATGAGCTCCTGTGCAGTTAGCCTTCCGTATTATTATGCTTCCAGTAATTCTGGACAAATCAGATAGTTGTAGGATGTGGCTCGGTAAACCATCAGCATTAATGAGCACAAGGCATGGAAGAACCAAGGGTAAGAAAATATGTGACAGTTTCCAGGATTAAGTTGAAATAACAAAAGAAACATTACAATACCAATTTAAACAAAGCAAACACAAACAATAATATCTAAATGAACACATGAACAGATAAGATAATGTTTCAAAACAACAAAAGCTTCTACCTTAAACTCAATCCCATCAGTTTAACCCAGCTGTATCTTTTCACTGTGGTTTTCACTCCAATAGGCATTTTTAAAATTCATTCACAGGATGAAACATAACTGGATAGCCCAGCTTTTATGGCCTATTCCAGAGAGCAGTAAAGAATCAACTACATTGCTGTGGGTCTCGAGTCACATGCAGACCCAACCAAATAAGGGTGGAAGTTTCCTTTCCTTAAGGACATTAATGAACTCGATAGGTTTTTCCTGACAATCAACAATAATTTCATGGTCATCGTTAGACTCATAATTCCAAATTTTTATTGAATTCAAATTCCACTATCTGCCTGGGTACCCGGAACATTCCCTGGATCTCTGGATGAACAGTCCAGCAATTGTCTTCCCACAAACACTTAAAATCTGGAAGGCAGTTTCTTTATATTCTGGGCCTGCCTGCACACTTCACAGCTCAGGTCTATTACATAGCCATACCAACATGACCATCTCGTCCAAGTATAGGCATCACTAGCAGACATATGACATGACCAGCAGATGGATGTAAGCAGTCCCTTGGCATCAATTTAATTGCTGGACTTCCCTCTTTACAAAGCTACTTGGCTCAATTCAATTCTCTGGAAGTCCCTCTTTCTCTCTCTCAAAGTACAGAACTGAGTTTTCTGCAGGCCGTGTTCTTAGGCAGCCTGCAGGTTCAGTCTTCCTCCACTTAATGACATTTTAAAATAATAGAAAGTTTCTGCTTGGAGCATAGCTTGACCCTCAAACAAATATTTTCACAGTTACCTCAGGCTTTCTTGCTTCTGAATGCACCTCAGTGGAATTAAAAATTCAAGCACTATTTGCAAATGCATACAGGCATAACAAAACAAACTGTAAGCAAAAACCTCTCATCTACCAAAAAGTGAAAACAAAATTCTGCATTTTTCAGCCTCAATATATCCCAGAGTAGAGATGATTACAACATTTCCAAGATTCTATGATTAAATCTCAGATCAATGCATCATCTTAACCAGTGGTAACAGTCCTGCCCCAACTTTAACTTAACTTGTCCATGGGAATGGGTTGGGCTTTCAGATAGTCACTTATTTTAAATGATATTCCCTTGTGTTTTTTCATATGGAGCATACTTTGGGACTTTGAATATAAGGAGGAATCATGTCAAGTATATGAAGTGGATGTAGGAAATGGAAACATCAACACAAACAGAAGCAGTTTTTTTCTGAAGTTTGCATTGAAATGCATTATCAGGACAACATAGAAGACTGTACTCTGAAGTTAGCTCTTCCATATTGAAATGGAAATGATTGATAGCTGGTGTTTGAATGTTTTAAGATCCTTTAAAAATAAATGTATCCCAGCATTCTTTTTTCTCAGCATTTTCATTTCTCAAACAAATATGGGAGCTTAATCTTGCATATGTATTTAAACAGGAGATCAAAGGAGTAGGGGACACTTAACCTATACTGTAGTAAATTAATTTGGCCAATTCCAGCTGTACACAGTCTACTGGTAGTCAGTGGGTAGTCTCTGCCAGCTTTTATTTTCCATTGGCTTTGAAAATGTTGCCAAGGTTTTTAATTTCAGGACAAGTGAAAGTGAAGGCGTGCATTGGAAGTGATGTTCCAAGTGTCTCAACCTCAGCAGAAAGAGGATGTGATTCAGTGAAAAACTAGATGACGATTCATAATGAACACATTTTCTACTGCTGGCACAGAAAAACACCACGCCCAAAACTTGTAAAACCGGCAAAAGGTTTTAATTAGAGTAAAAAATGGAAAAATTCAGCCCCAGCTAAAAGTGCAAACTATGCATTCCAAAAGCACATGGTCAAGGTAGTGTTACAGTTTAAGTATTAAATAAGCTCTCCTTTAACTTCTCGTGTTAGTCAGGTCTTGGAGGAGGAAGGTGATCATTCAGGATTTCTTTCTTTTCTGACATGAGAATATTTTCAGAAGTAGACAGAGCCTGAAAACCAGATTGTATTATTTGTTTTCATTTAAATTAAATAAAAACTAAATCAGTCACTGCAATAAAGCTTGTTATTATAAAATTCATTCATGCATAACTCATAACCACAGTTATTGTCTCCACACGAACAATCCTTTGTAGCTATGGTAACCACTAAGAAATAAGGTTAACAGATGAAACATGGATAAAAAAAATTGGGGGGTGGGGTGTTGTTCTTCTCCTTGGCTGAGAAAACATTAAAAGGGAGATTTAGAAGTGGACAAACAGTTTCCACTGGTGGGAGGATGAGTAATCATGGGACACAAAAATAAGATAACTGACAAAAGGATCAGAGAGGAATGAGAATACTTTTATGCAGAAAGTTATTATATTCTGGAATGCACTGCCTGAAAGTTTTGTTAGAAACAGATTTAACGTATAAAGTGAAACTGCATATACATTTCAAAGGCAAGGGAAGGCACAGCCACAATAGGCATTGGGTGGCTGTGTGGTGAGACAGTGATGTCATCGAGAGCTGTAGCACAGAAAGCCCTTCAGCCCATCACAATCATGCCAGTCAAAAACAACCGCCCAACTATTCTAATCCCACTTACAGCACCTGGCTCATAGCCTTGGTATCACACATGCACCTCAAATGTTTTTTAACTGCTATGAGGATTTCTGCCTCTAACACTCTTACAAGCAGAGTTCCAGATTCCCACCACCCTCTGGGTGAGAATATTTTTCCTCACACCCTCTATAAATCTTCTGCCCCTTACCTTAAATCTACCACCCCAGTCACTGACCCCTGCATCAAGGGTCTACCCGATCTATGACCCTCATAATTTTATACTTCTCAATCACATTCCTTGTCAACCTCTTCTGTTGTGAGGAAAAAAAATCATTATCTAACAGCAAATCAAATGTTTCTAATTCCAGGCTTTGACTGTGTTCCTCCAGTCAGTTACCTACCTAATGCCAGTGGGGATGAACAGCTTGACAGTGGGTGGAATGTATGGTGTTGTACAGAAAGCAATGTTTACTGCTGAGGGCTAAAGAAATGATCCTTGCCACTTTAGGTTTTCCTGTCTGGTTCACTAATGTCCTTCAGAGGACAAAATCTGCCATCCTTACCCAGTCAGGCCTGCATGTGACTCCATATCCACAGCAACATGGTTGACTCTTAACTGCCCTCTGGGCAATTAGGGATAGGCAATAAATGCCACCTTAGCCAGCGACGCACCCATCCTATGAATGAATTAAAAAAACTGAGAGAGTTGGTGAGGAGCATTTGTTGTAGGGAGGCTCCTGTTCCTCCTTACTCCAAAAGGTAAATTTACAATAATTCAAGAACATACATTTTGGGAATATCCTAGCCCCAGCTCCTCATTCTGTTGGCTTGACCCATGATGGATTTACCTCTCAAGCCTGTAGTTAAAATAGCAGCAGGTCCCTAATATGCATATTCAAAGAAGGATGAGAGTCGTTTCTGAGTGATTGGTCTCTGCGCTGCTGGTAAGGACAAGCTTCCATTAAGTAGGTAGGGTTAAAACTATCACTTGTCTTTTTGGACATTAGAGCATAAGTTTAATTATGAATACAGCAAAAATAATGTATGTCATCCTGAGCTGTAAAAAGTCAGCCAGGGTATTCCTGCTCCTTATTGCTGTTTAATGATACTTAAACACCGACATGTGTGGACGGGATTAGTTCAGTTTGCAATGTGCCTCCAGGTTTAATAGCCACTCAGAAGTGTTGTGACGAATAGGAACAGCATCTTGCAGAAATTACTGGAAAGCTTTCAATTCCTTTAAGCAAATTCCCAGCATGAGTCAGCATTGTCAGTTTGGGAAGATTAAAGGGGATTTTTTAAAAAAATAAACCATTCGTTTACAAGTTAGATTTTCAAAAAATGAGAATAATAGCTGCATAGGATGCAGAAACAAAATGCTGTTTATGAATACTAATAGCTTGCAACAGTTAATAAATACCTTCACATGCGCTGGCAATGCAGCAATAATACAGTAATTGGGAAGAAAGCATATTCCTGTGCATTAACTTCAGTTATCCAACTATTTTTAGTAGATCATAGGTGCCAGAAAATTTTGAGAAGATTTAGTCGGAAAAGTGATTAGGTATATTAATCAAGATAAATAACTTATCTTCAGTGATTTGTAATTAAATGGAACAAAGTTACTCAGCTAATTTTACCCACAGATATTTAAATTACCAATACCACACAACGGACAAGTCCCATTTTTCCATGAGGTGTTGAAGAGTGAGATGAAATTCTCACAGGTGAGCAGCAAGCAGCCTATTAGCATGAATTAATATCTCATTATAAGTTAATCTCACCTTTTGTAGAGCAGGTTTCCATTCTCCTATCTGCCAGATAGAAGCTAGATGGCGACAATTCCAGATATGAAATTCAGAAAGGGCACCTGGCAATTCCAGCTCTCTTACTGTCCCAGTCCTCTATCCTAGACATCAGTCTCCAATCTCTCAGGGCATGCTCCATAGGCTGTGACTGTACCCTGTCCATAGCATTTGACATGTACCAGCCTCACTTAGCCCTCATGGAACATCTTTGATCCATCTGCAAGATGGTTCTGCATTTTAAAGTTGCATTGGAGTACATGGATACCTTTTATTGGAATGCTGCTACAAGGTCAATTTGCACTCAGGGGCAGGCATCAAAATCAAGGGTTGGATGAGCCTGAATCTCAGGGATCTCCGTTTGCTCATTTAACACCGAATTATTTTGAACCTAGTTGGATGCTCACAACATCACTGCACTGTCTTCACTTGGTCTTTGTGCTGTGCATGTGCTTCAACCAAATGGCCATGTCTCAAAGTCTAAGGGGAATAGTCCTCAGTGAAGGTAGACCTTCACTCAAGGGATCCTGGCATAGTAAGTGAATCATAAAAGCTAGCATCCAAGTACTGAAGGCAATAAGGATGGCTACGGACAGGGTACAGTCACAGTCTATGGAGCTTGCCCTGAGAGATTGGAGACTGATGTCTAGGATAGAGGACTGGGATAGTAAGAAGACAGCTGGAATTGCCAGGTGCCCATTCTGAATTTCATATCTGGAATTATCGCCATCTAGCTTTTACACAATGAAGAATGGAGTATAAAAATAAGGAAGTCTTGTTAAAACTACATAAATCAGACATACCTGGAATATTGTGAACAGTTTTGGTTTCTAAGGAAAGATATATTCAAGGAATCACAAAGAGGTTCAGTTATCCAGCTATTTTTAGTAGAACATAAATGCAAGATAATTTTGAGAAATTTTAGTAGAAAAAGTGATTAGATGTATTAATCAAAGTAAGTACCTTATCTTCAGTGATATGTAATTCAATGGAACAAAGTTACTCAGCTAATTTTACGCACAGATATTTAAATTACCAATACTACACAATGGACATGTCCCATTTTTTGGTAAATCCTGGATGTGGAGGGAGTTTCCTTTGGGGAGAAGTTGATTAAAGTGGGCTTGTACTCATTGGAGTTTAGAAGAAAGAGAGAATATCTTATTGAAACATATAAGATTCTTAGAAGCCTCAATAAGTAGAGAGGTTGTTTTACCTACTGGGAGAATCTTGGACCAGAGGGCATAATCTCAGACAAGGGGTTGACCATTTAAAACAAGTATTAGGAGGCTTCTTTTTTCTCAGAGTAGTAAATCTGTGGAATTTGAGGGCTGACAAGGCTGGGTCATTGCTAATATTCAATACTGAGTTTGATCAATTTTCAAACAGCAAGGGAATTAAGGATTAAAGGGAAAAAGCTGGAAAGCAGAGTTGAGGGTTATCCAGACAGCCATGATCTCAGTAAATGGGGGAGCTGACTCGATGGGTTGATTAGCCTACTTCTTCTATGACGTCTGATGGTCATATGGTTTAAGTTAAGGGCAGTCAGAGATCCCAGTCCAGAGGCATGGATGTGATTGGTCAGTTGCTTGGGGCAGACACAGTCAAGGAGTCCAAACCTCTGCAATCCAGGGAGTGGGCCACAGTCAGCCCTTAAGATCCCCGTGGATCCAGCCCAACCAATCTGGGAATGCAAAACATTGGTTGGGGAGTTGCAGTCTAGTCATTCATCAGTTAGCTATGTCCTAGCCAGTCAAGAGTGTGTCCTGATCAGTCCTGGGTGTCTGCCCACTAAAAAGAACAGGGATTTATAAAGAGCCACTGCTGCAAGAGGGTAAATAAGGAAGCTTGGAAACTCAGTTGTGGGGATTCTATGTTGGGTGCAAAAGAGGTAATTGTTATGAATGAGGAAGGGGGGAACTTGACATATAAAGAATGGGAGGTGATAGAAGAGTGTAATATTGGAACAGGTGTCATCAACAGTCACTACCTCATTGTCTTCAATGGGGAATGGACAGAGGGCAGCGCATGAATATGTCTGGCAATGGTAACTCAGGGTACCCAGAGCACAGGGATGAGCTGTGGAGATTAACAGTTAAATAATTGGCCTGGGTGGGACTATGGGGAAGTTCAGAGCAAATGAGGTTGATGGGAAGGGTTACCTAGAAGGAAATTTGTAGGTTTGGAATTTTACCTAGAATAAGAGGCTGAGCCTATAAGAGATTCAGGTGAAGACCAATAATACTTGATGAGCTGTTAATAGTAAACAGCATGATGGCTCAGTGTTTGGCACTGGTTGCCTCACAGTGCCAGGGACCCAGGTTTGATCCTAGCCTTGGGTGACTGTCTGTGTGGAAGTTCCCACGTTCTCCCTGTGTCTATGTAGTTTTCCACTGGATGTTCTGGTTTGCTTCCACTGTCCAAAGATGTGCAGGTTAGGTGGATTAGATATGGGTTACAGGGATAGGATTGGGGGTCTGGGTCTTAGTGGGATGCTGTTTGATGGTTGGTGCAGACTTGATGGGCTGAATGGCCTCTTTCTATACTATAGGGATTCTATGATATTCAGCCGATGGAAGAACAGATTGAGGATGTGCATCTTCTGTCACAACCACCACTCATAGACAACCCTGAACTGCTGTGTATCCTCAATTCAACCTTCAGTTCCTGGATCATCAGTTGGTTCTGGTCTCCCCTGGAATCTGACTAGCTTTCTACTTACCAGCAAGTATAGTAACTACTTGAAGTACCACAACCTTCCTCTCTAGTGTCAAGGGAATCCACATAGGATCCTCTGCCTGGATTTTGTTTGAAGATCCAATTCCCTCTTCTAGTCACTGAGCCACTCCAGCCTCCCTTATGGACATTATTTTAATTCCTCCACCAACCTTTTCATCTCAGACAGGTCCCTTTTAATCTCTGACATGACTTGAAGCCTATGCTCTGGATTGCTGTCAACTACATCAAAAATGTAACATGAGATACATACCGACAGCCAAAAAATCATGAAGCAGGGATCCTACGTTCCACTGGCATCAAACCAATACAAACAGAAAAGGATATGATAGATTATCAAAAGGTATATCTACTTTGTACATGGAAGAATCATATGGGTTACATTAGACTGAGGAATTCCTGTTTCCCTGTTTTCTCTCCACCAAACACACCCTTTCATTTCCAGTGAATCTAGTCGACTGCTTTAACTTCCCTCCTTCACTATTGCCACCTGCTGGTGGAATTCCTTTAGAACTTTCAACTCCATTGTCCACTGACCTCCATCAACATCTCCATCTTCTGCTAGAGGCTCAGTTACACTTGACTATAGTATTGAATCATTGTGCATTCTTAAAGACTGTGCTTCCACTGTCAATGGTGTCAAAAAGCTACACATTTCTCCCCATCCCCTGAGAGAATGAAGTCTTTCACAGCTCAATATTATATTTCTTCTGACTTACTTTGAGAAGGTTTCACATTAGTCTGGGAATGGGAAAGAACTTTCCTTTCAGCAATCTGCAGAGCCTGCCTACATTTCTCCATTTCTTACATAGATTGCCTCTTCAGAGTTCACAACATGGCACTCCCAGATACATTCTCCTCACTCTGACCTCAATAGACAAGAACACCGTCCTTGAAACCTATCTCAAGCAGTATGTTGCTTATTGCTGAGTACAGAGGTACATCAACTGCATGGAATTCAGCAGAAGTCTGGTCATCAACAGTCCTCTGTGTGTCTATGACCTCAGGTGTACTTCCTCCATTGGCTGTGGACATTGGTCCTTTTATTCAAGTAACTTTAAAATAATATACAGAATCATATACTACTCACTTGGACAATAGATGATTGCTTAATAAGAAAAACATAACTTAAAAAATCTAATGCATGCCTATTAGTGCCCTCAGTCCTAAGCAAATACACCTTAATTTTAAGAGTCTTCTTGAATTCAATAAGGGAATTGGAGGTTTACATTCCTCAACATTTTACACTACTTTGAATGATTTCCAACGATGTGAAACACCAAGTCATTGTGCCCAATATGCATGAATGAGGTGAAATGTGTTTAAACTCATCATTTTTAAGGCTTTGGCATTTCTTTGGGTCCTGATTTGTTGTTGAAAGTTGTAAGTTAGGACATATTCTAATGACACTGGATGTCGTTGGTGACATTTAATCTCAGCCAAACGGCTGCAGCTTTGCTTTCTCAAAAGGCATCTTTGGAAAAACTCCAGGATAATGAATGTCCCTTTAGTTCAATAACAAATCATTAGTCCTCTCCAGTCTGGAAGTTTAAATATGATCCTTTTCAAAACATCTGCTGCTGGGAATTTGTAAAATTTAAAAATGCATATTTTTTAACATTAAAATCTCAGCTGAATAGGAAATAAATAACAAGACATGCCAGTGTCAGAAAATCAAATGTAAAACCCAGCCTGTCTCCCTCACAAATGGCAATGGACTCTTCCTGTGAGCCAGGAATAAGAACTGTTGATAAACAACAATGCAGAAAGTAGCTTTGTATCTGTCCACAACTAATAATTAGAATTAGATTTCCTTCTCTCCAAATCTCTTCATTTAGATGAAAAAATCTGTGTTATTTTCCAAAGTAAAAAGCTTTATCTCTCAACAACGTATTAAGAAGCTTGCACGATAGGAACGCCTTTCGAATGAACATTTTCTTAGAGAGCTTAACAAAAATGTACTAGTTCCAGGACTTCCTATTTTTGTTTCAGATTTTCAGCATCCACAACATGTTTTGTTTAATTTGACTTATAGTATTATTGCTCAAAACTTGAAATATAATCAGAGTTATCTTGAATTTAATTGAATTGAAATACCTTTAATACCAGATGTACTCAAATGAGTACAATGAAAAGTTCATACTGTCTACGCTTACAGTACCATTATAGGTACAAAGATATCTCAGTAGAGCTTCTTCAGTTACAAATTTAGTAACAATATAACAATGTAACCAACACACTGCCATATTAGGTATAGAGGACTGGGGATTGGTTTAGCTCAGTTGCCTGGACGGTTGGCTTGCAGTAGTAGGGTGGTGTCAACAGTATGGGTTCAATTCCCATCACTAGTTTGAGGTTGCCATTCTCAACCTCCTCCCTTATCTGAGGTCTGGTGGCCCTCAGGTTAAATTGCCACAAGTTGCTTCTTTCTAATAAGAGAGAAGCCTTATGGTCTGGTAAGACAAAAGACTGAGGTGCATCCTTAGTTACAGAGTAGAGAAATGAAGAAAACAAATGTTATATTACAGCTTTATGCAGTATAGCCATAGACTAGAAAAGCAAAAGGCAAATGTCACAGTCTCTCTCCACATGGTCTGACCACTTGCTGTTGCTACGCTCTGTGTTGGGCTGACACTGCCTTTTACTTTGGGCCAGGCCACTGGTATCCCTGCTTTGGGCTTGGGAGGCCAGGGATCGGAGCCAAGTGTCTCGGCCAAGAGTCTAAGAGGACGGGTGAGGAGACAAAAACCACAGAAGGGATTGTCCTTTTCTCACATTAACTTTTGTGTGATTCCCATTCCGCAACACGATTAACTCTTAACAAACCTCCAACCTAATCAAGCCATTTATACCAGAGCAAAATGCAACAAATCACTCAGCTGTAATTTAGGGCATAGCAAAGGCACACCTAAACAAGATGATTTTACAGACTCTTCCTCCCAACATCTGACATTGATGCCTACTTTAAGAGAGCTCTCCAGAAGTGAATCAAACAATAGCCAAGGACAATCATCTTCATTGAATCATGCCCATCAGCCAATGAAGTCCCAGATGGCTGGATTGACAATCCCATATATTTTCTGTTCCTCTGATAGAGCTATATGCAGAGGGCTTTGAAATAACTCCAAAGAGGCTGGTATCCTGTCACCAGGTCTCCCTTTATTTACACATGAACAGTCCTTGACTTTAGTACTGTCTCATACGGAGTCAGGTACCGATTGTCAGGATCACTGAAACTGCCCTTTTTCTTTATCAGTCAGGGTGCCTTGATTGGATTAGATTAACAGCCCCAATCAGGGAACTCATATTCTATGATGTCCAGCTAGCTGACCTCATTACAATCACTATAGACTTTACAATCAGGAGGGAATTCCTCGGAGTCTTCAGCATTGGATTCAATTAACTCCCATACCTTTGGATTAATCATGAGTAAGAAAACTTTTGATTGATTGCCAATTACCATCCTCCCTCAACATGTGAATCAATATTCCACCATGTTGAATTTGCTCGGTATGGTAGCTACAAGTGAAGACACTTAGAAGTTCATAACCAAACAGTGACTCAGTAGCACTGCCACTGACTGAGCTGACTGACTAGGCTTGCAGCAGGTGATGTAAGAACCAACAAGAGGGAATAACCAACTTGACATGATCCTCACCAAACTACCTGGTATCACAGATGTATTTATTAGTGTTACGATTGATGGGAATGATGATCCTTGTGGAAACTAAGCTCCATCTTCACTCTGAAAAAAAAATCCATCATTTCACATGGCAGTGTTACTGAATTAAGGGAGATGGATTACAAACAGGTCCAGCAGCTCAAATCAGGTCCTCTGCAGCAGCAGTAGAACTGGATTCTGTCACAATTTGTAGGATAATGCTGCCCAGCATTTAATTTACTCCTCTTTCACCATCAAGCCAAACAAGAAACCTGGTCCAATGATTTGTGTAGAGAAGTGTGCTGCTAGCAAAAGCAGCCATAGCTGGACATGAGGCAGCCTGGTGAAGCTACAACACAAGACAACATGCCTACTCAGCAACAGAAGCAGTGCACTATAGACTAAGCTAAGCTAAGACAACCAACTGCTCTGGTAAATGTTCTGCAGGTTTAATATATTCTATGCTGGGTAATTAAAAAAGCCATCCATGAGAAGTTAAATAAATTTGTTCCACATGGCACCAAGAAACGACTACGTGTATTGCACACAACAAATGGCTCAAGCCTAACAACATCCTATCTGTAATGCCTGTGTTAGAGAACTAGCCATGCCACTGGTTCTAGTACAGATGTTCCAGTACAGATACAAGCATTGACATCTATCCAACAATGTGAAAAACTATCCAGTTATATCCTGTCCACAAGGAACAGAAATCAGGTGCTTAGGGACACCATTGTCTCAAATGGTGTCACAAATCATCCTGTCTTCGCTGTATATCACCATTTCATCCTCAACACTGGATCAAGATCATGGAACTACCTTCCCAACAGCATTATGGGAGTGTTTTCACCACATAGAATGTAGTGATTCAGGAAGTAGGCTTCTAACCACTTTCTCAAAGACAAATGAGGTAGATCAAAAACATCAGCCTGACCAACAACATCCACACCCTGAGATGGAATTAGCAAGGATTTTAACTGAACAATGAATGCGCTATTCATTCTCAAGGTGTGGACATTGTTGGTCAGACTGATATTTATGACCTGCCAATTTGTGACGGAGTACAATTCTACTGTCACTGCTGAGCCCTGATTTGAGCTGCTAGATCTGTTTGTAGTCAATCTCCCTTAATGCAGTAACACTGCTACATGACAAGATGGATGGTTTCTTCATTCCCACCAATCGTATCACTAATAGATGCATCTGTGACACCAGGCAGATTGGTGAGGATCATGTCAAGTCGGTTATTGCCTCATGGAGACAGTAAGGACTGCAGATGCTGGAAGACAGAGTCAATAGATGTAGAGCTGGGAAAACATAGCAGGTCAGACAGCATCTGGGGAGCAGGAAAGTCAATGTTTCAAGCTGAAACCCTTCAACAGGACTGGGGAGGAGGAGGGGAACCGAGAAATAAGTAGAGTGGTCGGGGGATGGGGTTGAGGGATGGGTAGGTGGAATGGTGATAGGTGGATGCAGGTAGGGGTTATTGTGATTGTTCATAGAGTCATAGAATCAGAGAGATGTACAGCACAGAAACAGACCCTTCAGTCCAACTCTTACATGCAAATCAGACATCCTAACCGAATCTAGTCCCATTTGCCAGCACGTGGCCCATATCCCTATTGGCCCCATTCCTGATGAAGGGCTCTTGCCCGAAAAATCAATTCTCCTGCTCCTCGGATGCTGACTGACCTGCTGTGCTTTTCCAGCACCCCACTCTTGACTCTGATCTCCAGCATTTGCAGTCCTCACTTTCTCCATACCCTCCTAAACCCTTCCTATTCATATACCCATAGAGTCATAGAGTCATCGAGATGTACAGCATGGAAATAGACCCTTCAGTCCAATCCATCCATGCCGACCAGATATCCCAACCCAATCTAGTCCCACCTGCCAGCACCCAGCCCATATCCCTCCAAACCCTTCCTATTCATATACCCATTCAGATTTATTTTAAATGTCTCAATTGTATCAGCCTCCACCACTTCCTCTGGCAGCTCATTTCATACACTCACCAACCACTGTGTGAAAAAGTTGCCCCTTAGGTCCCTTTTATATCTTTCTGCTTTCATCCTAAACCTATGCCCTCTAGTTCTGGACGCCCCTACCCCTGGCAAACGTCTTTGTCTATTTAGCCTATCCATGCCCCTCATGATTTTATAAACCTCTATGAGGTCACCCCTCAGCCTCTGACGCTCCCAGGAAAACAGCCCCAGCCTATTCAGTTTCTCCCTATAGCTCAAATCATCCAACCCTGACAATATCCTGTAAATCTTTTCTGAACCCTTTCAAGTTTCACAACATAGTTCTGATAGGAAGGAGACCAGAATTGCACGCAGTATTCCAAAAGTAGCCTAACCAACATCCTGTACAGCTGCAACATGACCTCAGGGAAAGGACTTTGTCTATTTATTCTAGCCATGCCCCTCATGACTTTATAAACATCTCTAAGGTCACCCTAAAACATGGAGCCTCTTCCACTGTAGTAGCTTATCTAAATCCGCAGCTAAACCTAAACCAAACTAGAAAAATACCTGAAGTGGGAGAACTGGCCATTCCCCTTTCATTGTACAAGTGCATAGAACAACCTAAAAGCCCTTTTCTCTGATTGTTGCCTTAGGCAGTGTCTGTTAGCCATAACCAAAGTGGCCTAACCGCAGACAAAAGGCAGGAACCTCTGCCTTTTATAACCTCTTTTGAAAAAATCCAAAGACAACATAACCTTGTTAAAGGAGCAGCATCATCACAACCATGACCCTCTGTCTCCTACCATCAAGCCAATTTTATATCCAGTCGGCCAGCTCTCCCTGGATCCCATGTGATCTAACCTAACTCATCAGTCTACCATGCAGAACCTTGTCAAATACCTTGCTGACATCCATGTAGACAATGTTTGCCACTCTGCCTTCTTGGTCACCTTTTCAAAAAATTCAGTCAAGTTTGTGAGACATGTTTTCCCATGCTTTCACAAGTTTTCACAACCGTGTTGACTATCCCTAATCAGTCCTTGCCATTCCAAATGCATGTAGACCCTATCACTTTAAATCCCCTCAACAACTTTCCCACCACTGACGTTAAGCTCACCGGTTTGTAACTCCCTGGCTTTTCCTTAACACCTTTTAAAATAATGGCAAATTTGCCACCCTCCATTCTTCTGGCACCCCACCTGTCAATGATACAAATATCTCTGCTAAAGCCCCACAATTTCTCCTCTAGCTTCTCACTATGTATTGGGATACACCTGATCAGGGGTAGTACCTCTTCTCTGTAATGTGGAATCTTTTCAAGATGTCACTATTTATTTCCCTGAGTTTCCTAGCTTCCATGTCTTTCCCAACAGTAAATACTGACATGAAATATTAATTTAGGATGTCATCCATCTCCTGTGATTCCAAACATAGCTGGCCTCATTGATCTTTAAGGGCCCCTATTCTCTCCCTTGTTACTCTTTTGCCAGTAGGTGGGATGGTGATAGGTGGATGCAGGTTGGGAGGTACGGTGATTGGTCAGTGAGAAGGGTGGAGTAAATAGGTGAGCAAGAAGATGGACGGGGATGTAAAGTCAGGGACGTGGGGAGAAGAAGGAGGGGGTAGGTTGGGTAGGGGATGAGGCTGGAGGCATTTTAAAGTGGTTGAATTCAATATTGAGGCCATTGTGCTAAGGCTCCCCAAGGGAAATAGAAGGTGTTGTTCCTCCAGTTTATGCCTGGCCTCACTTTGACAGTAGAGGATGCCATTGCCAATGTTGCTGGGACAGAGGAAGGGGTTAATTACAATGGATGGTGACTGGAAAGTCGAGTTGGTTGATGCGTGCAGAGCGCAGATGCTCTGCAAACCGGTCCCCGGGTCTGCGTTTGGTCTCCCTGATGTTCAGGACACCACACTGGGAGAAATAGATGAAGTTGCAAGTGAATCATTGCCAGATTTGGAAAGGTTGTTTTGGGCCTTGAGTGGAGGAGAGGGGGAGATGAAGGGGCAGATATTGCACTCTTGCGGTTGCAGAGAAAGGTACGGGTGTTATCCGCTACAAGCCTAGTCAGCCAGCTCAGTCAGTGGCAGTGCTCCTGAGTCACCGTTGGTTATGAACTTCTAAGTGTCTTCACTTGTAGCTACCACACCTAGCAAATTCAACATGGTGGAATATTGATTCACATGTTGAAAGAGAATAGTAATTGGCAGTCAAACATTTTCTTACTCATGATTAATCCAAAGATATGGGAGTTTATTAAATCCAATGTTGGAGACTCCGAGGAATTCCCTCCTGACTGTAAAGTCTGTAGTGATTGTAATGAGGTCAGCCAGCTGGACATCATAGAATATGAGTTCCCTGATTGGGGCTGTTAATCTAATCCAATCAAGGCACCCTGGCTGATATAGAAAAAGGGCAGTTTCAGTGATCCTGACAATCGGTACCTGACTCCATATGAGACAGTACTAAAGTAAAGGAAGACCTGGTGACAGGATACCGGCCTCTGTGATGTTATTTCAAAGCCTTCTGCATATAGCTCTGTCAGAGGAACAGAAAATATGTGGAATTGTTAATGCAGCCATCTGGGACTTCATTGGCTGATTGGCATGATTCAATGAGGATGATTGCCCTTGGCTGTTGTTTGGTTCATTTTTGAAGAGCTCTCTTAAAGTAGGCATCAATGTCAGATGTTGGTGAGGAGGAGTTTGTAAAATCACCTTGTCTAGGTTTTCCTTTGCTACATCCTAATTTCCAGTTGAATGATGTGTTTGTTCTGGAGCAATTTGATTGGGAAGTTAGAGGTTCATTAAGAGTGCATTGTGTTGTGGAATGGGAATCACAAAAAGAGTTAATGTGAGAAAAGGGAAGGAAAAGGGAAATCAGTTTAGTTATTATCATAATTTGATCATTTTTGTGGACAGTTTCATGGACATTAGTTTTTTATTTACAGATATTTAAAATGGAATTCATGGCTTGAATTGCACTCACCATCACCCACCAGTCCTTGCCGTAGGATAGCAGGTGAGGGACGGGGATGTGACATTTGAGATTTTACAAGTAAGTTAAGGGAAAAAGAGCCACAAAGAAGAGAAAAGGGCCCCTTAAACATCAACAAGGTCATCCATGTGTGGAACTGCAGGGTGTGCGTGAGATACTAAATGAATATTTTGTGTCAGTATGTACTGTGGAGAAAGACATGATGCAAGGGAACTTGAGGAAATAATAATGTCTTGAAAACAGTCCACATTGCCAAAGTGGAAATGCTGAAGATCTTAAAACACAAAGGTAGATAAATCCCAGCACCTGATCAAGGGTATCCCAGGACATTGTGGGAATCCAGGGAAGGAATTGCAGGGCCCCAAGCAGAGAAGTTTGAATCATCTACAGCCATGGATGAGGTACCAGAAGACTGGAGGATTGCTATTTTTGTGCCTTTTTTAAAAGAAGGCCTGCAAAGAAAATCCAGGCAACTATGAGTCTGACATCAATGGTGAATGAACTTTTGGAGGGGACACAATTTACTTGCATTTGGAGAGGCAAGGCCTATTTAAGGATAGTCAGCATGGCTTTGTACATGGGTGATCGTGTCTTACAAACCTGATTGGATTTTTTGAAGACATGACCAAGAAGGTAAATGAAGGCAGAGCAGTAGACATTGTCTATGTGGACGTTAGCAAGGCTCCCAAAAAAGTTCCACATGGTAATCTGATTAGTAAAGTTAGACCACATGAGTTCCAGAGATAGCTAGCCAATTGGATACAAAATTGACTCAGCAGTAAGAGACAGTGGGTGTTGGTATAGAACTATTGTTTGGTCTGGGGGCTTGTGACCAGCAGTCTTCTGCAGAGATTAGTGCTGGGTCCACTGTTGTTTGTTATTTATATAAATAAATTGGATGAGAATATAGGAAGTATGGTTAGTAGGTTTGCAGATGACACCAAAATTGGTGGTATAGTGAACAGTGAAGATGGTTATTGCAGAGTCCAAGTGGTTCTTAATCAGCTGGACCAATGAGCTGAGGAGTGGCAGATAGAGCTCAGGTTAGATAAATGTGAGGTGTTGCATTTTGGTAAGGCATACCAGGACATGACTTATACGGTTAATGGTAGGCAGCTGGTGAGTGTTGCCGAATAGAGAGACCAAGGGGTTCAAATACATAATTATTTGAACGTGGGATCACAAGTAGACAGGCTGGTGAAGAAGGTGTTTGACATGCTTGCCATTATTGGTCAGAGCATTGAGTATAGGAGTTGAGATGTCATGTTGAAATTGTACATGCTGTTGGTGAGGGCATTGTTGGAGTTCTGTGTGCAGTTCTGTTTGCCCTGCTATAGGAAGGATTTTATTAAATTCGAAAGGGTGCAGAAAGGATTTACAAGGATTCGACTGGAACTGTAGAGTTTGAGTTAAAAGGAGAGACTGGCAGGCTCTGACTTTTTTTCCCTGGAGGAGTAACCTATGAGAAGTTTATAAAATCATGAAGGGAATTGATAAGGTGAATTGCCAAAGTCTTTTCCTCAGGGAAGGGGGGTTCAAAAATAGAAGGCATAGGTTTCAGGTGAGGGGGAAAGATTTAAAAGGGACCTACGGGGCAACTCCTTTACACAGATGGTGGTGCAGTTTTGGAACAAGCTGCCAGAAGGGGAGAGGTAAGTAGAGTTACAACGTTTAAAATACATTTGGACAGGTACATGGAAAAGAAAGGTTTAGAGGGATAAGTGCCAAACACAGGCAAGTGGGACTAGTTTAGTTCGGAAACCTGATTGGCATGGAAAATTGGACCAAAGGGTCTGTTTCCATGCTGTATGATTCTGTGACTCGATGTAGTGATAGTGCTTGGGAGAGTGTAAGAGTATCACATGTGGAGCCTCTCTGTTTCCACTAATCGGTGAGATAGTTGGTGGGTAGTCCTTGTTGGACAAATTGAGGCCTTTAAGTAGCCCATTAATGCTATCCAGGGGTGTTTCCAAGTGCCACTAGCATTTCACCAACAGTGGGGAGGTGGAGGTATGTTTAAGCCGCACTGTAAGGTGTGGTTATTCTGCATCTTTGGGATGGTCAATGAGTTCCTCTAGTCAGGTACCCATGTCCCTCGGAGAGCTACCTCACTTGATGAATCCCCTCTATCACTCACCAGGACGTGCTTGACTACCCACGTATATTTGTTCCATGCCTTTCGCACTACATCCGGTTTTGGCCTAATGCAGTGCTAGCATTAGCTTCTACTCCCAGTGATGTTGCTGAGATTGAAGAACTGTGGGCCACCCTTTTTACAAAATTCTAACCGCTTTTTATGTCTAACATTGTTCAATAGGCATCATATGTATTCATCTGTGATCATCTATATTCAAATGTAATCACTTAGCCATCACTTGTCATTCAAAGTAATCAAATAGTGATCAAGTGACATCAAATGAAATCATACAAAACTGAAACAACATTATTTGTGATCATTTACCACCATTTAATTATCTTCAAAGGGAGAAAAACATTCAACTGACAGCAGAAGTGATCATAACATTCTAAATTATAATAACCACAACAAAACTTGAAGAAGTTACGGATATCAGTTGACATCAAGATTATTGTGCTTTGGATTTTTCAAAGACTCAGCTATTTTCTATTTATGAATTGTGCAGGTTGATAATATTGGGACAGTGTGAAAATTATGCAGAGGATGTTAGCACATCTTCATTGTTGTTATTAGCTGATGGCAAATGATGTTACTGCATGTTTTGAGCATTTTTGACTGCAACTTTGTAGAGTCATGGAGTCATTCAGCACAGAATCAGACCCTTCAATCTAACCCATCTCAACTGCCTGTACTTGGCCCATATCTTTCAAACCGTTTCTTATTCGTGTACATCTCTATGTATATTTTAAATGTTGTAACTATACCTGCATTCATCTGGATGTTCATCCACTCATGAACCACTGTCTATGTAAAAGTATTGCTCCTCATACCTTTTTAAAAATTTTCACCTCTCACCTTAAAAAATATATCCTCTTGTCTTGAAATCCCACCACCATAGGGAAAAGACACCTGCTATTCACCTTATTGATTCATCTCATGATCTTATAAATCTCTATAAGATCACCCCTCAACCTCCTCTGCTCCAGTGAAACAAGTTCCAACCTATCCAGTCACTCCCCATAACGCAAACCCTCCATTATATTGAAGACTTTTGAGCAGCATGGCAACTCTTGAATGGTGATTTCATGGGGAAATGGGGAGAACTCTGGGATGAGTTGAAAACTACTACCCCATGTAAATGATTGCCTGAGAACCGTAACGTTTGCTTATGGCTTTCACAGCCAGCAAAGGTGAGCTCACCTATTTCCAATGAGTCGGCAGAACAGTGTCACTGCATAAAATCCTGTCACGTATTCATGAGATTTGAATTATCTGAATTGCTTGTGTAGGAAATACTGGTCAAATAGCATGATATTTACACCGCCACACCTAAACCTACTTAGCTGAGGTTTACCAGTTGTTATTTAAGATAAGAGAGTAAGATTAAAGCAAAGTCTATTACAAACAGTTTCTAAAAAAACATTCATGTGTTGTAGGTGTCACTGGCTGGGTTAACGTTTATTGTCCATCCCTAGTTGCTCTTCACAATGTGGTAGTGAGCTGCTTTCTTGAACCCCTGCAGTCCATTTGGTGTAGGTGAATCTACAATGCCATTCAAGAGGGAATTCCAAGATTTTGATCCAGTGACTGTGAAGGAACGGTGATATGTTTCCAAGTCAGGTTGTGAGATAGCATTTCAAGTTAAATAGGTTTGCTTTTTCTTTGAAGCATTCATTAAATAAATGCATAATCAAAAACGGTGAACCAGCATAAAAAAAGGTGAAGCAGCCTAAAGATGGCATTGCCTGATCGAGGTAGTGTCAATAAGATGTTCAGTAGGTGCACTCAACTGTAAAGGAGACAAATAGCCTTAACTGGAAGTGGGTTTGAATAACTACAAAGTTGATGTAATGACAGTTTTTTCAAGAACATGGTCGTATGTCTCATAGTACATTTCATTGCAGTATTTGAAATGTCTGTAAGTAAACTTACCATTACATGTGATCTGAACATGAATGATTGCAGTAGATTAAAAGAATAACTCATATGTCTTTGTTCACAGCCCTGTGCTTTACTGGCTGGTTGGAGCAAGATCTGAAACCTTATCAACTGCAGCATAAACTGAAACTATCTTGAAATGTTCCCTGCTTAAACTAACATTTGTCATATCAAATAAGGGCTTTATGCAAATTAAGGTAGGTTGGATGATTCATATTTAAATAGCTTATTCCTCTGAAAAATAATATAGCAGTTTTATGAATCTGAAGAACCTATCAAACTTCATTCTTTTTCTTTCACTTAGTAGTTGCAGTGCAACAGCTACAAAATTTGTTTAAACAAAGAACTAAATGACTCACAATTTCCAGGTAGTACACAAATCTTAATATCATATAATTTTGTTAAAGTGCACACACATATCAAAATTACCATCTTTGACCAAGAGAACAATCAGGTGACCTACTCTTAAGGCCAGGAAAGTACATTGCTGGCAGTTGATGTTTGTGTACTCATAAGCCAACTCATCTGTTTTTTTTGTTCCTTTCCTCTGAAAGGGAGAGAGACTTGGAATTCTTTCTTCCATTTCCCAAATCTCTCGTTTTTTGGGAAGTACCTTGCTTCCATATCGTGCTTCCCCTCAGCCAAGATGGGTAGGATAGTGTGTGGAAAATCATCCAACATATGGTATCTGACACCCTTTCAATCATCTTCTTAATATTTCAGTCAGGTACTGTAACGTGGAGACTGAAACATGAGCTTACAATCAGGTAAAAAAGGATGAATCTTTGAGACATTTGACTGTTATTCAACACAAAGTCATCCACAGTAAGTATTAGCTGATGCTGCTATAACACCATTTTTAAAAAAAATGATGAATTATAACTTTCTGAGACAAATCAATAAAGTATTCAGTCCCATATAGCTATCATTAGACATATAAACACTATAGCTGCTAAGAATTTTTAACAGCTCTCCACAAATTAAGTTTCATATTTGCACAGATAATATTTTAAAGAAAGCTTTTTCCTTTTAAAAGTACAATATTTGATCACAGCATTTAAAAAATAATTTCCTACCTTTGATAAGTAATTCTCAGGAGTTCAGAACGCAGAACCTTGTTGAAGAATATGTAGAAAAAAGGTTGAATGAAATTTGATCCACAACCATGAAGTTAGGATCCTTACAGACTACGTTGCATAGCTGGTTTATTTGTTCTTAAAATGTAGGGACCGCCCACTTTTGCTATAATCAGTCTTTAACTTAGAAAGGAATGTATTAACAGGATTTTAAAAAACTAAATAGGTAATGAATACTGCAATGGCATTAGCTACTGGTGAATTATTTATGTGTATCACCTTCAGCCGTCACCAGTGCAGTCCATCAATATCTCATTCACTTCATAAAATGATTAATTTTGCTGATGTTTCAAAAGGAGTCTAATTAAAAATTGCTTCAGAAAGTTGTGGAGAAGCAGTAATTACAATAATCCAAGTGTACTTTTTCTTATATAATGTCCCCTTCAGTAGCATAATGCCAACGAATATATTCCAGACCCTTTCAGTTATATTGTCCTCAGTTTCCCATTTGCTCCACTCCATCCAAACTTAATTTAAATATTAAGAATAGGAAGTTATTAAAGTTGTTGCTCACATTTCTTGTTCTGGAAAAATTAATTTTATCTTTAAAGTCTTAAATTTATAGGTTGATAGTAAACAAGAATATAGATTATTAAACACCAAATGCCTGGATATGCAAACATGCAGTTAAAGGCCAAATTTTGTATTCCAATTATAAAGGGAGCAGAATAGTTAGCTCGTACTACTAAGTTAGCCAAAGAATGCTCTGAGCTGACTGTCAGCATTCTCTGTTACTTTACTTGAATAATTAGTACGAATTGCTCTTGAAGGTAGCATACATTCAAATTTAGAGGAATATGCACTGTTAAGGACAAGTGGAAGGAAACATAACATAAATTCATAATCTGCTTTATATGTTTGTCAGCCTTTACTCGCATTAAACAGTGAAGGAAGAAAAAGGTAATGAATTGCCAGGTAAAAATGAATTCAATGGAAATCCAATGTATTTGATTGAGTATGAGCAAGGGGAAAGAGTGTCATGTCATATGATTTGTTTGATGACCACGAGGGGTATGTGGTCAGAGCAATGTGCTCTCATGAACAATTGTAAGGCAGCAGTGTGTCATGACCAGGCACTACATTGTGTGTAGGTTCTAAGAACAGAAGTTGGAGAAGACAGAATCCTGTCAGAAATTTGATAGAATATGGATTGCAAGAAGAATGGCTCGTAACTGTCTGCAAACATGCACTGTCCATCCACAGCAAACTCTAAAAGGTTTATAAGTCTTTAATTTTTATCAGGGCAAATATTCAATGTGCAATATACAATTCAAATCGTTACTATAAATAGATCTACAAGAGCTTTAATCTCTAAATTACTACATTTGCACCTGATGCATGATAGAATGTCACTGGTTGACAATTAAGTTGGTCTGAAACTTGGTGTGTGGCAATTTGAATATGTTCTTTCAACTTATCTCAATATGATTTTCTATTTGTAAGACAGTGTCACTGCAAAGCTTAAGGAACAGATTTACACTGGAGAAAGGCTCATCAACCACAAAACCACCATTCCAACACCCTGGATGCTGCCTTTCACAATCTCAAATCTATTTAGTAGCAATTAAGTGCTTATTAAAAATAAATATTGTCAGTATCATGATGTGGGAAACATAATAGCCAAAAATCACACTAATGCTGTTGGGGGACATTTGGGATTGGCGATGTGAGGTTAAATGTGTTTGCTGTGTGCAGAACAGAATGCCCCAGAACATTAAGCAAACCAATCTCATGATGCCTGATAGCTGATGAGTTATGAAATTGTAGAACTATGTTATGGGGAACAGGAACTTTAGGACGATAGACACATGCTGTAAACCTCATTTGATGGGTAAGCTTGTCAGGGGACTAAGACCTGTGCCTTTGTATATGCTCAAATAAAATTTTGTTTATGTGAACTCTACAGACTTGAGAGTGTTTTTTTCACTATAACAATGCCAAGATATTCTGCTTTAGTAAAGTTGATTGAGGATAAATATTGACCAGAACACCAGCTGATTTTCTTAACAGAAATAGTGCCATAGAATCATTTATGCTCACTTGAGAGAACAAGTTTAATGGTATACCTGAAAGTTGAGGCAAGATTTGCCTCATGGACTGCATAACCCAACCATCGGACTCAAAGGAAGGTCAGAATGCCACAATGTGGGCAGCAGTTACTCATGTGTGATTTCCTCTGAATTGGTCAGGGGCTGGGTTCCCTATCAAATGACAAATTGGTAGTGGGCATTGAAAGCCAGAGGACCAGTAGGAGACTCCACATGTCATGGAAGCAACAATGGCTGCCTTTGCAGCTAAGTGAAGGAGGAAGCATACTATGAAGGAAGTGCTCTTTTTCCTTATAAGAGTAAAAATAGAACATTGCTTCATCAGACATTGTTCTCAGAATAGGAGCTGAATGGGAATGAGGCTGTTGCATGCATATAGTGGTGGTGCAGTGAAGACAAATTTTATCAAGCCTCCAACAATAGGCCTTCATTGACTATCCTGCTAATTGTGCCTCGGAGCCCTACTGTCATCTCTTCTTGTCTCCTAGGAGAGAGGGTTGCATTGGGATTGAGCTGTTTTTTCTGGCCTGTGACATGAAACCTCATACCTACCCATCCTATACTCCCCTACCTCATCAGCTGCGGAACAATCAGCCCATGGTACCTTTAATGGTATTGAACTCCCTCACTACTTGGTTAGTATTGTTGATTAAGTTGGAAATATGCCATAACTCTCTGTCTGTTGAAATATCTCTTTTTCCAGCTCCTACCTTTTTAAGTGAGGAAAAGTAATCAAAGAAATTGGAAAAATATATTATCTTATTGCTGTAATGATTTTTTTCCCTCAATCTTTGCATCAGCTTCTAGGAAATTAAGCTTTCATACCTTGAGACTTTAATACCCTGAAACTCCAGAAAATTGACAAGCCTAACCCTCAAATCTCTGTTTCTGCACTCTTATTATAAATGTACTACCTCACTTCATTTCTTCTTTCACAATGCATCATTTGCTAATTTCCTACTTTAAGTTTGATCTTCCTGCCCATTTCACTAGTCTCTCTATGTCTCCCTGAATTCCGTTCCTATTCTTCTTACTGCTATATACCCAGGTCCTTTAGTCATTTATGCATATAAGAAGCAATGGTTCCAACACTATCTAATGACATATACTTTAGTGCGTAACACAGACATTCATTTGTGCTTCTTGGAAAATAGAATCCCTGCGGCCGACTTCACATTGTGCTTTTGGACAATCTTTGAAGAAGGAAAGTGAATGGAGCTGGTCTGAAGGTAAATCAGGGTATTGTTTGGCTGACAGGTCCCTGTGAGAGAGTTAGAGGGGTGGGAGTCAAGTTTGAGAGATCAGGATCGGGAACGATTAAAGGTAGTTATGAAGTAGGTTGGGCAGGGTGTCTCTAATGGGCCCTAGGGTTCTCCAAAGGAGATAACCCCCTTACACAACACTCGCTTACACAGTTAATACCACTGATGTCCACTTGGCATGGGTGTCCAACTTGTGTGGGTCAAATAGCAGTTGAGTGATTTGAGGCATGTAAGTGACCATTGATTAACCACATGAGGGTCTCAATAGACCAATGTCAAGGGGTTGGGATGCGGATGTTAGTGGTCACTGCCCAATGGCTGCACAGAGTAAAATGGGTGACACTTCTGGGCAAGATAGGTTGGCAGCGGACAGACCACATGTCACATGTTACGAGCTCTGCACCTTCAATCCTATGAGAAGGGATATGTAAAATTCCACTCAGAGTGTTTCCACTCAACAAGTAAAGAAATATTAGGAGCAAATTGCTGCAGATGCTGGAATCTATACTGAAAACAAGAAATGCTGGAAATCCCAGCTGATCAGGTAACATTCATAAATGCTGCCCCGTCCAATCCTCACATTATCTCGGATGAAGAGTCATCTAGATTCGAAACGTTAGCTTGCTCTCTCGCTCCACAGATGCTGCCTGACCCGCTGTGATTTCCAGCAATTTTTGTTTTAAGTCAAGAAGTATTTTTTTATTTAGTCAGGGGAAATGAATTGAGAGAAGAAAGTCATGTGGAATTATCAAATTGATGGGGAAACAACAAAGACAAAATAGTTGAGTTTGATGTAAAATGAGTCAAGTATAAAGGTGCTGATGCAGAAAAACGTCGAATATCAGTGAGGTAAGAAGAACACTCTGGTTCCAATACTTGGTCAGAAAACTATGCAGTAAGTCATCAGATCAGTTGCTGTATTCAAATACACGATGCCTGAAGGAGTGTTCCCTCAAATTCTTCCTCTTCTACGTAAACCTCTGGACTCCATGTGCAGCAGTGGCTTCCAGAATTGGAAGTGAAAGGTGGGATGGCCATGGTGGACCTGCTGAGCTGCTGCGCCCATGTTCAGCTCCACAGCTTATAAGGAATGCTGACCTGGAGTACTACACAAGTACATTCAAGGTAGCAAGGAAATGTATCAGTCGCTAGAGATTCTGGGACAGGAAGTTCAAAGCACAATAAAATTAGGCCAAAGGCAATCATAAGGTAGATTGAAAATATAGCAGAGACGTAAAATGGGAAATAAGGAAAATCTCAAAAAGGCAAAGGATAAGTTATGCATACTTATAAGCATATAAATAGAGAAAAATTAGATGATAAGAGATTCATCAGGACTGAAGAAAGGAGCCAATTTTGAAGACTGTAGCCATGGTTGAGGTGTAAAATAATTAGATTGCATGCTTTTTAAAAATGATTGTGGAAGCATGTACTCAAGTGGGATAATAAATAATTGATCAAGATAAGCATAGTAAAAAAATTGTTTCACAAAACAAAGCACAGCTCATGGTGGGTAAGTCAGCTTGTTTCGAAGTCCATGCTTTTGAATGAAGTCAGGCAGGAAACAGCAGTGTTCTGGCCACAGTTTTTCTGCACAGTATGATAAGCAAGGTGTACACACCAGAAATGTCTTGAGTCAGAGATCAATGTTGGAGCTACAATGTATATTAATGACTTGGATGAGGGAAGTAAAGGTACTATTGCCAAGTTTGCAGATGGTCCAAAAACTAGATAGGAAGTCAAGTGGTGAGGATGACACAAAGAGTCAACAAATGATAGAGACAGGTTAAGTGGATGAGCAAAAGCTTGGCAGATGGCATACAGTGTGGGAAATTGTGAGGTTATGCACATTGAGAGGAAGAATTAAAGAGCTGAATATTATTTAAATGTAGAAAGACTACAGAAAGCTGCAGCACAGAGGAATGAGAGTCATAGTGCATGAATCAGAAGAATCCAAGTTCAGCAGGTACTAGGGAAGGCAAATGAAATGCTGACCTTTATTTCAAAGAGAATGAAACATGAAAGTAGGGGGTCATCTTACTAAAACTATCTGAGGCACTGGTCTGATCACAGATAGATTTCTGTGAACAGTTTTGGTTTACGTATCTGAAGAAAGATCTAATGGCATGGAGGTAGTCCAGATAAAAGTTCACTTGAGTGATTCTAGGAATAGAGGGATTTTTCATGTAGAGAGGATGAGTTCAGGAGTATGACAGAAGACCATATTGAATCATATAAGAACCTTGGGGGACTTGAAGATTAGATGCACAGAGAGGTTCTGTTTCCTTGTGGGACCCAAGGGCCTAATATTAGAGTATGGAATTGGCCATTCAAGACAGAGAGAAGGGGGGGTTTCAGAAGACTTTTGATAAAGTCCCACATAAGAGATTAATGTGTATGATTAAACACGTGGCATTGGGGATAGTGTATTGAGATGGACAGAAAATTGGTTAGCTGACAGGAAACAAACAGTAAGAAAAATGTGTCTTTTTCTGAATGGCAGACAGTGACGAGTGGGGTACTGCAGTGATGGGTACTAGGACCCCACCTATTCATGATAGATGTTAATGATTTAAATGAGAGAACTAATGTAATATCTCACAATTTGCAGGTGACACAAAACTGGGTGGAAGGGTAAGCTGTGAGGAGGATGCAGAGATTTTGCAGTGTGAGTTGGACAAGCTGAGTAAGAGAGTAAATACATGGCAGATGCAGTATAATGTGGGTGAATTTGAGGTTATCCACTTTGATGGCAAAAATAGATAGTCAGATTATTAATTGAATGGCTACAAATTGAGAGTGGAGAATGTTCGATGAGACCTTGGTGTCCTGAAAGTAATCGGAGAAGTACAGCAGGCAGTGAAGTAGGCAAAGTGTATGTCAGCCTTCATAACAAGAGGATTCAAGAACACGAACAAGGATGTTTTGCTGCAATTATACAAAGCATTGGTGTGGCTATACCTGGAATATTATATGCAGTTGTGATCTCCTTTTCTGAGTAAGGATGTTCTTACAATGGAGGGAATGCAGCAACAGTTTGCTAAATTGATTCCTGGGATGGCAGAAATGATGTATGAAGAAACATTGAGTCAGTTAGGATTGCATTCACTGGAGTTTGGGGGCCATCTCATTGTCTAACAGGACTAGACAAGGTAGATGCAGGAAAGATGTTCCCAATGGTGGGGAAGTCCAGAACCAAGGTTCATAGTTTAAGAGAATGATGAGCCTATGGAAATCACTGCCACAGAAAGTGATTGAGGCCAAATCATGATGTGTTTTCAAGAAGAAGGTTGATGTATCTCTGGTGCCTACAGGTATCAAGTGATATGGGTGGGGGTGAAATTAGGGTATTGAGCTCAATGATTATCCATGATCGAATTGAATAGCATTGCAGGCTCAAGGGGTCAAATGGCCTACTCTTGTTCCTGTCTTCTATGTTTCTTTTCTCCTAGACTATGGTAAATCTTTGGACTTTTTTTAACCACAGAGGGCTGTTGATTCTGGGGTGATAAGTAAATTCAAGGCTGAAACAGACAGATGTTTAATCAGAAAGGAAATCTAGGGCTTCAGAGAAAAGGCTGGAAAGCAGAGTTGAGGAATAATAGATCAACCATGATCTCATTCCATTGTAGACCAGACTCAATGGGCTAAGTGGCCTAGTTCGTTTACAGTCAAGATGGATTATACTTGGCAAAGCCCACTTTCTTGGCCTTGCAAATCAATTTCTTGTGGATTGACAAGTCAAGTTGACTAGATTTGTGATCAACTGCAGTAAATGATCGACAACACTTTCTCTGCTCATGTTCACACAATTGTGCTCTCATGCTTTCAGTGGGAGTAAGGGGATAACAATACTAATAAGGATGTGCCAAATGTGTCAGACCTAATCCTTTTTCCATGAGTCAGTCATACCCTTCTTCATATCTGGACGGAGCACTGCACCCGGTCCATGATACTTGCCCAACTCTCACCCATGGCCGCATCTAGCTGCTTTTGCACAGCAGCAGCAACACCCTGATGACTGCATTGGTTCACAGGCCAAGGCAGGTGAGGATGGCATGGGGCCTGGTATCCCTCAGGCAATCATGTATTCACAACTTAAACATGGAAACCACCTGCACAGTAGGCTGAGATGACAGTTCAAGAGTTCCTTGAACCTCAGGTAATGTGGTACATCCACAAGGTCAGGGACAAAAATGGACAACAAAGAACTACTAAAGGAGAGATCTCAGATCATTGAGTTGTTTCTTTCAAAAGCAAAGAATACAGGCAGCAAAAGCAAAGAATACAGGCAGCAAAAGGCAAAATGCAAAGATTGGATAGTCATGGCAAAAAATCAGCCAATTCATCTGTGCCCACACTATGCCCAAAAGTCTGAAAATCAGTCTATCCATCTGTGCCCACACTATGCCCAGTAGTCTGAAATTGGACTCTATGATTCTACGCGCACAAGAAACAGTCATCTTCGATAACAAAAGGAAACCAATGGCGAGTGTATGTGAACTGAAATGATTTATAACTGTCTTTAAATGCACTTAATATAACTAAAATTGGCTGCTTTTAATATTTGCTTCATAGTTTTATTTAAAGTTATTTATAAACTGAGAGAACAAATGCAAGCGTAACAGTAAGAGAACTTTGAGAACAATTGCTTGTGCACATGATGTTTTAGTAAAATCATATCATTCCAAAATGAATGATACCTTTAGAACTGGCTGACAAAGATCATTAATATCCCAATGTAAGAAGGAACCTTTTATTACTGTTAAATTTAGAACAAACAAATCTATTAATCTTGAAATGTTGCAAATGTAGTAAAAGAAGCAGATAATGGAAGGGAATTCCAAAGACATTAATATGCCAATAGCTGCTTACAGTGTGGTCTCCTTAACAATGATGAGACCAAATGCAGACAGAGCAAGTCCAGTACAGTACAGAACACATTCTGTACAGGGCAAGGACAGAACAACTACATTCTGTTCCAGACCTTTCCATTTCTTCCCATTTCAATGAACCACATTGCACCCATGCAAGCATTTCCATCCTGGGCCTGCTGCTATGTTCCAAACAAGGGTTACACCTGGAACGTCAACTTCTCCACTTCCTGATGCTGCCTGGCTTGCTGTGTTCTTCCAGCCTCTTGCCTGTCTGCTGTGTTCCAATTAAGCTCAACACAAGAGTAGCAACAACACTTTCTGCTTATGTACTTTACTGCCTAAGGACTCAATATTGAGTTTAATCTGAACATGAACATTGTCCTCCATTTTGATAACAACATCCCCTGTAGCTTGATTGTTAATTGCTGGTTTGGCTCTCAGCAAAGCTAACCTATTTTCTCCTGTTTAAACAGATCAATGACACATATGTTACATCTATATCTCTCCTTCATCACCATTAATACTACCTGTGTCTTTTGCTCTGGGCACCCTGACCAGCTGTTCCACTTGCTTCTCTCCCAGTTTGTCAACAGCATAAAAATACATAATTTTTCAGCCCTGCAGTCCTGAAGAAGTCAATGGACTCGAAATGCTAACTTTATATATTTCTTTATTGATGCTACCAGACCTGCTGAGTTTCTCTAGTGTTTTCTGTTTTTTTAAATTCCAAATATATTAGTTGTTCTTAACGCTATAGTTGAAAATACGAACCAGGAATGTTCCTTATGGAAGAACAGATAACACTGATATAGCTTAATAATGAATGATTCATGACGAGCAGTCACATATTAGAGCAAACTTCTGTTTGGACTAGACTGGAGTCCTCCAAGGCCGCTAGCACTGAGGCACTGAAGGGGATCTGCATTTTTATCCAGGGAGTTTTCTTGTACCGCTGAGATACCAGTAGAATATATTATCCAAAATCAAAATAAATAACGACATTGATGAAAATCACATAAACGTTTTTCAATGAACAGTTTTATTGAAGCTAAATTGTTTTACAAGAAATCACAGTCTGATATAGTTTCTCTGCAACTGAGTTAGGATTGCAACTGAGACTCAGGATATGATCTTATAGATTTAACGACGTGGTGCTTTCTCATATATTTTGCATCAAGAGATTTGATTTCACAATACTTTTTCCCTTGTGAAGAATGTAAGTTATGCTGTGAGACCACAGGCATACTAGTGTAGTATTGTTGCTCAACAAGGAAGAAGATAAATCTGGTAAATATAGGTCAAGTTGACTAACATCAATTTTCTATAAATATTTGGATTGAGTAGTTTAATAGTGAACAGGAAATCACAAGAATTTTTTTTATTGTTGCAGGTCAAGAAGTCTTAAAGTGTTGTATTGTAGGAAGCAAGCATAAGTCTCATTTACTTTCATATATGCAATTCAAGTTTCAAAATAAGGAACACAACTTCAAAATCTAACAATGTAATGGAAATGGGTGGAGGGCAAATTGGTGGTGGTTTAGCAAACAGTGAGGAGAAAAGAGTAGCTTCAGGAAGTCATAGACAGATGGGCAAATGGGCAGAGATACGAAATATATAATTCAATATGAAAATTGTATTATAATAAAGAAAGCCAGTTCATTAAAGTTAGAAATAGAACCAATCTTTACATTTAGTAAGAATCCATATTACAAGCATGCATTTTGCAGTAAAGTACCAGATAACCAGATAATATTCAGTGAATAACCAGATAATATTCCCTATCTGGATACAATATTCTTTCATGGGATTTGGGTGTCAATGACATGAACTGCATTTTTTGTTTGGCTCTAATTGTCCTTGAGCTGATTGGCTTGCTAAGCCATTTTAGAGAGTAATTAAGTTTCAATCACATTGCTATGGCTCTGCAATAACATGTAGAGAGCAGATCTCTTTACCTAATGGCCATTAACCAGATGGCTCTTCATAACAAACCTGGAGGGATGTGAACCCATGCCCCAATCATTAGTTTGTGCTTGTATGTTACTAGTCCAATGACATTTACGCCACAACCTCCCTCTTAATATGTGAGGTAAAGTTGAGACTAATAAGAAGCGATAGATGCACAACCTCAACAGAAACATGATTCAGGACGTAAATACACAGAGAAACACCTAAGCTGGAAATTTGCTTGAGTTGCTCTAGCTTTACAATCATAATTGTAAAGGGAAAGATACCACAATTCTATTAGAGAGAGCATGATGAGTTTAACCCGCAGGTCACTGCACCTCAGGCAAGGTTGAGAAGGCTGGACCTTCATGTTAATCTTACCTCGTTTAGGAATTGAACCTATAGTATTGGTGCTATGTTGTACTGCAAATAAGCCAAACAGTCAACTGAGATAACGGATCCCCATTTGCCAGGAATGCCATTTATATGCATTAACCAAGTTTCTGCTGCAGTTCAAATGAAAATGTAGGTAAAATGTTAGTGATCTTATTTTCTCTGGAACAGACAAAGCTAAGAGGACATTTAATACAGATTAAACACAATGCAAACTCGTAAGTGTCAATACGCAAATAATATTTTACTTGATCAAGCAGAGAGTAAAGAATTCAATTGCTAGAAGCAATTATTTTAACATTTTGCAGCATGGAATACTTTATGACAAGGAGTGGCTAAGGGGAAATTCAGTAAATAATATTAGTAGAAGCATATAGAGAGATATGGTGAAGAGATGGACAGTAGGATTTATTTTGAATTGTTATAACAAAGATGAATATCAGTCACGAGTATTCATTGATTCACAATATTTTCTTGTTTCAAGACAAAAACATAGATTGAAGAGAAACTATTCTTAAAACTCTTGAGAACTTGAAACATTTTGGAGGGCTCATCCAGTGAGACCATACAGGTAGCACTTAAGAATAAGCAAGGTGCAATCATGATGATGGGGTTATACTACAGGCCTCCCAACAGCCAACAGGAGATAGGGAAACAGATGTAAGTAGATTATGGAAAGATGTAAAACAATAGGGTTGTTGTGGTGGATAATTTTAACTTCTCTAATATTGACAGGGACTCCCAGAGTGCCAGGGACTTAAATGGAGCAGAGTTTGTTAGGTGCATCCAGGAATGTCTCTTGAAACAAAGTGTAGATAGTTTAACTAGGGAAAAGCCTTACTAGACCTTGCACTGGTGAATGAGCCTGGATAGGTGAATGAAGTTTCAGTGGGGGAGCATTTTGGGAACAGTGATCTTAATGTAAGTTTTAAGGTAGTTTGGGATAAGGATGGTATTTATTCTCAGGTGAAAATGCCAAGTCAGGGAAAAGGCTAATTACAACAGCATTATGCAGGAATTGGAGAAATTAAATTCGGGATGGCTGATTAAGGGTAAATACACATCTGATATGTGGGAGTCTTTTAAAGGCCAGTTAATCAGAATTCAGGACCACCATGTTCCTGTGAGGATGAAAGATAAGGAATGACTAGATTTGGGAACCTTGGATATTGAAAGTTTAGTTATAAAAAAACAAAGAAGCATATGTAAGGGTTAGAAAACTGAAATCAGAAAAGACCCTTAAACAGTACAGAGGAAGCAGAAAAGAACTTAAACAAGATATTAGCAGGTTAGAAGCAGTCATGAAATGTCATTGGCAAGTAGGTTTAAGGTGAATCAAGGCATTATATATGTACATTCGGAGCAAGGTGGTAACTGGGAGAAGGGTAGATACACTCAAGACCAAAGGAGGGAATTTATGGTTGAAACCAGAGGAAGTGAGTGAAGTCTTTAATGAATACTTCATATTTGTTTTCACCAAGGAGAAGGAAAAGGATGGTGATAAGGTTCGGGAGGGGTACGTTGATATTCTGGGGCATGTTGATATTAAGAAGGAGGAGGAGTTAGGTGTCTTGAAAAACATTAAGGTAGATAAGTCCCTAGGGCCTGATGGGATTTATCACAGATTACTGAACATGGCAAGAGAGGAGATTGCTTGGGCCTTGACAGTGTTCCTTCTATCCTCTTTAGTCACAGACAAGGTCACAGAAGATTGGAGAATAGCCAATGTCATTCCTTTGTTTAAGAAGAGCAACAGGGATAATACAGGAAATTATAGGTCAGTGAGCCTCGCATCAGTGGCAAGGAAATTATTGGAAATGATTTTTAGGGACAGGATTTACTCAGATTTGGAGAAGGATTGACGTATTAGGGATAGTCAGCATAGTTTTATACAGGGGAGATCTTGTCTAACAAACTCAATTGAGTGTTTGAAGAAATGACAAAAATACTTGCATTCCACAACCACCTGATGAAGGAGCAATGCTCTGAAAGCTAGTGCTTCCAAATAAATCTGTTGGACTATAAGCTGGTATTGTGTGATTTTTAACAAAAATGACTGATGAGATTAGGGCAGTGGAAGTTATCTACATAGACTTTGCAAAAGCATTGATAAGATCACTCATGATAGGCTGGTCCAGAAGATTGGGTTGCATGGGATACTTGATGAGTTGGCAACTCGGATGCAAAATTGACATAATCATAAAAGACAAGAAGGATTTTTTTTCTGATTGGAAGTCTGTGACCAGCACTATAAGGACCAGCACTATGGGACCTCTGTTGTTGTAACATATATAAATGACTTGGATGAAAATATAGGTGGTCTGATTGATAAATTTGCAGCTGACATGAAAATGAGTAGCGTTGTGGATGGTGAGGAAAGTTATCAAAGAATACACTTGATTGTAGATCAGTTGTAGAGGTAGTGTTTAATGGCAGAGATAAATTTGGTAGAGATAGTGTTTAATTTGGATCAGTGTGAAGGGATATATTTTGGGAGGTCAAATACATGAGTAAAGTATATAGTAAATGGCAGGAGCCTTAGGAATATTGATATACAGTGGCATTTTGGAGTGCAAGCCCATAGCTCCCTGAAAGTGGCAGCATAAATGGATGAGGTGATAAAGAAAGCATCAGCATTGTTGCATTCATCAGTTTGGCACATTGCGTGCAATTCTGGTCTCCCTTTTATCACAAGTATATTGTGAAGCTTGAAACGGTTCTGAAAAGATTTGCAAGGATTTTGCCAGGGTTGGTGGGTTTGAGCTATAGGGAGAAGCTGAATAGGCTGGGACTGTTTTTCCTGGAGCGTTGAAGGCTGAGGGATGACCTTACAGAAGTTTATAAAATCCATGAGGGACATGGATAGATTAAATAGACAAGGTTTTTTCCCTGGGATGGGGGAATCCAGAACTAGAGGGTGAGAAGTTTAGAGTATGAGGGGAAAAATTAAAAGGGACTTAAGGGGCAACCTTTTCACGCAGAGGGTGGTACGTGTATGGAGTGAACTGCCAGGTGAAGTGGTGCAAGCTGGTACAATTACAATATTTAAAATACATCTCGATGATAAATGAGTAGGAAGGGTTTAGAGGAACATCGGCCAAGTGCTGGCAAGTGAGAATAGATTAATTTAAGATACCTGGTTGGCATGGATGAGTTGAACCAAAACATTTGTTTCCATGCTGTACATCTCTATGACTATAACTCTAAGCCATGTTGCAGTTGTATAAAACTTTAACTAGGTCAAATTTGGAATATTGTGTGCAGTTTTGTTTGCCACATTATAAGAAGGCTATGGAGGCACTGCCTTTATTCCCGATGAAGGGCTTTTGCCCGAAACGTCGATTTCGAAGCTCCTTGGATGCTGCCTGAACTGCTGTGCTCTTCCAGCACCACTAATCCAGTATAAGGATGTTGCCTGGATTGGAAGAAGAGGTTGGACAAACTTGAATTGTTCTCACGAGAACATTGGAAGCAGATCTCATAGAAGTTACAGACATTTTAGAGGCATGGATAGGATGGAGAGTCAGAGTCTTTCTTCCTAAAGTGGTAGTGTCAAATACCAGAGGGCATAGCTTTACGGTGAGAGGGGAAATATTCAAAGGAGATGTGCAAGGCAGGTTTTTTACACAGAGAATGGTAGGTGCCTGGAATCCACTGCCAGGGGAGGTGGTAGAAGCATGTACAATAGCAAAGTTTAAGAGACATTTATACAGACACATGAACAGGCAGGAAATAGCGATAAATTGGCTATGTGCAAGCAGATGGGATAAGTTTGAATGGCATCATGATAAAGTCAGAGGTGGTGGGGTGAAGGGCCTGTTCCTGAGCTGTACTGTCCTATGCTCCAATGGTATTAATCACAAGGCTAAAAACATAGCTCAGTAAACACATCTTTGAAACTGTAGAAGTATGTAAACTGAAGAAAATCATTTAACTTAGATCTGAGAGAGGAATCAAATGGGATTTAAAAAACTTCCTTCCATCTTCAAATTGGACAGTGGGAGATCAAAAACTGAGCAATGAAAGATTTTAAACTTGTACAGAAAGTAAAACAAACTAATTTGGATAAGTCGACTGGATGAGCAGGAAGCTGAAAAACTGGTTGATCCAGGGAAACAAGTCTCTTCCAGGATATGTCGACAGAGAATTATTTTTACAACTGCCAGCACATTCAAGAAAGTTTCCTAAGACAGACACGAGGCAAATATTTGTTCAAATAGTTACTGCTATTTACAGCACATCATATGACTTGTCATTCAATCGCATTGAATGACATCAAGTGGAGATTAGATATTGGCTATTTAAATTCGGTCAAAATTCAGTATTACATTCATTCCACAGACCCCATTTTCACTACTCATCCTGAGTTAAAATTGGAACCAATACTTTATAAAGTCTAGTTGAGGCAAAAGGTGCAGTGTGTGGTAAAAACCTTAGTTGTTTTCTTATGTAAAAACAGTGAAAAATTGCAAAACAAAAGGAAAACAGAATGTTGACAGGTCACAAAATATCTCAGCGTGTATGCATAATACCTACAGAATAACAAGTTAGACAGAAGGTTTTGCATTAATTGCCAAACACAGCAGTAACACTGGTGATTTCAAAATTACTGAAGAAGGATGTGGGAGTTTAAGGCATAACATTTATTTTCTCTGACATCATAAACTCGATATACGACAACTTGATATTTTTAAACTGGCAGTAGAATTGGGGAGTTAGTCATTACAGGTCCAGAATATCTCTGCAGGGTTTCCTCAGGACAGTACCCTCGGCCCAACCATCTTCAGCAGCTTCATCAATGTCCTTCTCTCCATCATAAGGTCAGAGGTTGGGATGTTCATTAATGAAGACACCAAGTTCAGTACCATTTGTGACTCTTGAAATACTGAAATAACCCATCCATATACAACAATACCTGGATACGATTAACATTCACATTACACAAGTGCTGGGCAACGACCATTTCCATCAAGGGAGAACCTAATCATTGCCCCATGATATTTGATGGCATTACCACCAATATCAGCATCATGAGGTTAATGTTGACAAGAAAATGAGCTGGACTGTCTACACAAAATACTGAGGCTGCAAGAACAGAGCCAAGAAATTCTGAGGCAAGTAGCTCATCTCCTATTTCCCAAAAGACTTTCCACAAAGCACAAATTAGAAATACTCACCACGTGTTTGCATGAGTGCAGCTCCAACAACAGCAATGAAGCTTAAAACCATCCACTTAATTAGCACCCTATCCACTGCTTTCAATATATACTCACTTCACCACTGATACACAGTAGCATCTTCGAGCTGGACTATCTAAACAGCACTTTCCAAACCCATACCTGGAATAACAAAGGTAGCAGAGGCATTTGAACATTCGTGCCTGCAAGTTCCCCTCTAAGTCACAATGTCCTGATTTTGAATGATATCATTGTTCCTTCACTGTCACTGGATCAAAATCCTGGAACAGCCTTTCCAGCAACACTGTGGGAGCACCGATACACAAAGGACTGCAATGGTTTATGTAGACAGCTCATCGCTAACTTCTCTAGGGAATTAGGGAAAGGCAATAAATGTTGGCACTCTTATTCCATGAACAAATAAAAAGAAAGTAAACGTTGCAACATAAAAGTTGGAAATTTGTTATAGGTGGGAAATTTATGCAAACAGGGATACGTTACTTTTTTTTACCTTGTCCATGCAGCAGTTTGCTTTACAACAGCAAGTTACAACCTTTTTGGCCTATAATATTATAAAAACACCCAGAACATTTCACAGAGGTGTTATAAAACAAATATAACACTGAGTGAAATTAGGAGCTTTTAGACCAGGTGATCAAAAGGTATGTCTGAGGTAAGTTTCCACAATTGTCTTAAAACAGGAAAGCAAGGTGGAGAGGCTAAGTGTACGATGGGAATTGCAGTACTTGGGGTCTAAGCAACAAAGGGGTCAGCCAACAATGGTGGAGGGTGTTTTATGTTTTAATAGCTGTTATTTCAAAAGAGAAAACAAGTTAAAACAGAGGTCATATGGTAACAATAATTCAGAATTTCACTTTCTAGAATATGGTGCTGGAAAAGCACAGCAGGTCAGGCAGCGTCTGAGGAACAGAAGAATTGGCGTTTTGGGCATAAACCCTTCATCAGGAATTCCTGATGAAGGGCTTATGCCCGAAACATTGATTTTCCTGCTCCTCGGATGCTGCCTGACCTGCTGTGATTTTCCAGCACCACACTCTTGACTCTGATCTCCAGCATCTGCAGTCCTTACTTTCTACTATGGAACTGCACTTTGCCAAATATCCCTCTTTGAATAAAAAAAATTACATGCTCTCTTCTTTGCAGTTACAAGTTACCCAAAAATCTCATAAGAATTTCTAACTTGTGAACATAAAAAATTTAGTGAAAATTTTGCCTCTCTGAGATGTTAAGAATAATGGTGTGTCACATATAAATCATGCTATGATTTTGAACTAGCCTTCAACTGCAAATTTATTCTGTGAATTTAACTGACTGCCTTTATAGGAATTGAACCGTGTCACCAGAACATTAAGGAGAAAGTGAGGACTGCAGATGCTGGAGATTAGAGCTGTAAATGTGTTGCTGGAAAAGCGCAGCAGGTCAGGCAGCATCCAAGGAGCAGGATAATTGACCTTTTGAGCATGAGCCCTTCTTCAGGAATGAGGAAAGTGTGCCAAGCAGGCTAAGATAAAAGGTAGGAAGGAGGGACTTGGGGGAGGGGCGTTGGAAATGCGAAAGGTGGAAGGAGGTTAAGGTGAGGGTGATAGGCCGGAGTGGGAGTGGGGGCGGAGAGGTCAGGAAGAAGATTGCAGGTTAGGAAGGTGGTGCTGAGTTCG
>NC_057715.1:66561691-66614760 GCF_004010195.1 Chiloscyllium plagiosum | reverse complement strand
AGAGGGGTGGAGAGGTTGAGGCGGTTAATGTCACGGCGGCAGTTGGCTATGAAGAGATCGAGGGCGGGTAAGAGGCCAGCACGGGGTGTCCAGGTGGATGGGGTGTGTTGGAGCCAGGAGAAGGGGTCGTCAGAGGGTGAGTGAGAATCTTGGTTGAAGAAGTAGGCGCGGAGGCGAAGGTGGCGGTAGAATTGTTAGATGTCTCGCCGAGTGTTGAACTCGTTAATCCAAGAGCGTAGGGGAATGAAGGTGAGGCCTCTGCTGAGGACTGATCTTTCATCCTTTCTTCATCTTTCATGGGGTTCAGCCTTTGAGGGTTCAACACGTAGCGAGAAAATGAACCCCACCCCCGCCCTGATCTCCGTCCCCGCCCCATCATTGTTCCACCATGCAGCTCCTATTTGGTTTGTGTGGATAGAGGTCATTCAGCCCATCAAGTCTGCACTGACCTGGCAAAGAGAAACCCACCCAGACCCACCCCACCCCTGTCGCCCTGCATTTGCCATGGCTAACCCACCTAGCCTGTGCATCCTTAGATACAACAGGGCAATTTAGCATGGCTAAACCACCTAATCTGCACATCTTTGGACTGCAGGTGGAAACTGGAGAACACCAGAGATTGTGCAAATACCAGATAGGCAGTCACCCCAGGCTGGAAAGGAACCCAGATCTGTGCTGAATTGAGGCAGCAATGCTAACCACTGTGCCAACGTGATGCCCATATGACAAAGTATCAGTTAGCTCAGTTGGCTGGGAGGCTGGCTTACAATTTCGGGTAAGGGGATCGATTCCCACAACAACCAAGGTTGCCATGAAGGACTCTCCTTCTCAATGTGCTCAATGTTGTCCTTCACCTGATGTGTAGTGACCCTCAGATTAACCCTTACCATTGTTGGTCTGTCTCTCTAATGAGAGAGCAGTGAAGAAGGCTATGGCCACTCTTCCTGCTGGGTTTGAGCCCTGCTTTGAATTTTGTAAGCTTCATTTACAGAGAAAAAGGGTTTTCTCTAATGTTAGCTTCTAACTTGTAATATGTTCAACAGCTTTAACAAAAACTGATCTACAGTATTAATTAATCCCTGATGATTGATTGATGAATAGACTCTTATCTTGAATATGGCATTGTGACAGCAGTGAAAACCATTATGCTGATGAGGACTCTTGTACTTGAACAGCCAAGTTAATCTACTATTGAAAACACAGTTTACTGGTAAGCAGGTAAATCCCTATTGAGAGGTCAGTTTCACTCTCTTGAGAAAGACAAGTAATCACAGTGTATGCTAAAGCAATGTAGCAAGCAAGGAAAGGTCAAAGACATATCGTCAGAAATTCAACAAAATGCTCTGTCTTAAATTGGGGCATAGCAGACCTTCCAACAGAATTTAAAATGTTTAATTAATGTTCAATGTTATATTCCCTGTATTCAGGTATGTCCAATGCAGAATCAAAACAAGCCATTAAGATTTACTTACCAACTGGGAACAACGGTCTACACAGACTTAACACATCAGGTTAAAAAGTCAAGGAGGTAAAAGACCCTCAAAAAATATGGACCACATCAGAACATTGCAACTCTGAGTCAAATTAAATTTCTGAATGAATTAACTGGAATACATATCATTTAGACAGAAGCAAATAGAGCCCATAGACCTTCTTTGTCAGCAGATTTAAAGAAAAGGGTTTATTTTATGATTTTTCAGATGAGGAGCTAACAAAGAGAATTGTTCACTTGGTAATTGAATCCACCTCTGTGGAAACATCTGAGAAAATCTCAGTGGGCAAATCATGACTTATCATGTTGAAAAGTTACAGAAGGATGGATGTAAGTACAAAGTGATCCTCACAGGTTGACAAAAATCACAGATCCTAAGCACGCACTCACATTTGACACAATTTCTAGACAACCTAAACATAACAAGACATGTGAGAATTGTGACCTTTTGGATGCACTAAAGAAACGTCCAACTCTCAATCAATTTTGCAAGGCACAGTGGAAAAAACAAACCATTGCACAGACAGCGTGATGGAGCAATGGTTGATGCAGTTCCGGAGAAATATGCACTGTTTCAAACAAAGTACACAATGAGTATCCTCAACTACAATAAAGCTTATCTTGTAACCCTCAAGAGGCATATACATGAAGTGATTGACAAACCAGAATCTGATGATGTACATGACAAAATGGAGAATGTTGAATATTGTCACCTTGTCCAGAGCATTTGCAAAATTTCAAGCTATCTGTATATAGAAAACACGTAATTATTCATCATTGCCTAAGGTTGACGCAGAATAAGTGTCAACATAATACTGCTGCCAGTCTAAAACAAATTGCATCCACTGACGCAGAGAGCCATTAGAAAATTTGCATCTGTGAAATTCTCAGCAAACAATGTTACACCAATTCCATATGTAGGATCAATTGTGCTGGAGTGCAAGTGCAATCAATCTGCCTGGCAACCTGATGTTTCACTTCATAAACACAGGGGCAATTGCAAGTGTATGTTTACCAGTATGTCATGGCCTTCCACTAATTATAATCCATTTGGTCAGTTAGTGACACATCAGAAACTACAGCAGATTATTCAAGAACTATTTATAGAATGGAACACTTCACTTCCTTCTAAAATAGTGTATTGTTAGTCACAGTTCTTTGTTGTGGAGAGAAAACTACTAGTTCAATAGGAAATGGCCGAACAACTAGATCACGGCAACTCTAAACTTGAGAATAATATTATAAAGATTATGGAGTCCATTCAGATCAAAAAGGTGAAGAGCAGAAAAATAAAGGAAGGAAGCAGAATTAACTGTAAGCACAGTATCATCAATCCATTGAAAATGTTGTTAGTTCACAGGAAGATCTGGAATAATTCCCACATAAAACAGATCAGGATCAACAGGAGCAGCTACAGAATCATCAGCTTGAACTCAAAGCAAAGCTGGAAAAAAAATGACCACTTAAACATAGGTGGTGAGGCCCAGCACACACAACAAAGAGCTGCAAATCATTATGAGATGTTATTTTAGAAATAAATACTAGCAATGGTGTTATGCTGAAAGAACTCAAGCTGGACATAGAGGAAGCCAAAAAGAAAACCCTGAAATAAAAAGTGGAAGACCACCATGCCTCAAAGAAAATTAAAAGGAAAATGAAGTTGGAAATGTCAGACAGTTATAAGAGTAGGTTACGAAGGAAAGAAATTATATTGGATGGACAAAAGTCTAAAATTATGACAGAATTAGAAGAATCCGGAGTGTAAATCTACAAGGTTTGGAATAAGCTCTTAAGGATCTTAAGGAATCAGATTGGCCAGTTCCTAATCGAGAACAAACCTTTGCTGTAGAGTCATAGAGTTGTAGAAATGTACAGTGTGGAAATTGACCCTTCAACTCAACTCATCCATGCTGACCAGATATTCTAACCTAATCTAGTCCCATTTGTCATGTAAGTAGTGCAGCAGGATCATAGGACACAGAATTTATGTGACCCTTCTCCACTGGCTGCCTGATGAAGGAGCAGTGCCCTGAAAGCTTGTACTTCCAAATAAACCTGTTGGACTATAACCTGTTTTTTTGTGATTTTTAAATTTGTCCACTCCAGTCCAACACTGGCATCTTCATATCATAGGCCCATTTGCCAGCATATGGCCCATATGCCTCTATTCCCTTCCTATTCATATATCCATCTAGATGCCTTTTAAATGTTGTAATTGTACCAGCCTCAACCAATTCGTCTAGCAGCTCATTCCACACATGTACTACTCCCTGCATGAAAAAGTTGCCCCATAGGTACTTTTAAATTTTTCCCTCTCACTCTAAACCTATGGTCTCTAGTTTTGGATTGCTCATCCTAGGGAAAAGACCTTGTCTATATACCCTATCCATGCCACTCATGATTTTATAAACCTCTATTAGGTCACCACTCAACATCTGACACCCCATGGAAAACAGCCCCAGCTATTCAGACTCTCCCTATAGCTCAAGGCCTCCAACCTTGACAACATCCTTGTAAACCCTTTGTGAACCCTTTCAAGTTTCACAACATCTTTCCGATAGAAGGGAAACCAGAATTGCACACAATATTCCAAATGTGGCCTAACCAATGACCTGTGCAGTTGCAACATGACCTCCCAACTTCTGTACTTGATGGTCTGACCAAAAAGGTAAAGCATACCAAACGCCTTCTTCACTATCCTATCTACCTACGATTCCACTTTCAAGATAGTTCATCAGGATAAGAAAATTGTAGAACAACAACGGTAGTCCGTGAAAGAAAAACTGGACAGCACAAATAGGAGCAACAGACAATATCACTGATGACAGAGGGGCTTAATGACACGTTCAGGTAAAAATATCATCATGGGATGTCAGCAAATCACCGATAGGCTTATTGTCACATTTAAATTTTACAATTTAATTTTATTTTGGAAAGCAGAAGAATTTCTATGTGTACTGTCATGTTAAGAGAGTTTGCACTTAAGGATTCCATGCATTTTTTTATTTTTGTTCACTCATGGGATATGGGCACCACTGGCTGGGCCAATGTTTATTGCCCATTTCAACGTCTTGAGATAGTGGTGAAGAAATACCTTATTTAATCACAGCAGTCCATTTGGTGTAGGTCCACTTGTTGTATTTCTACAATATTGTTACTCTTTTCTGCCAGTTTGTCTGGTCATGTGTCTGCAAGTTGTACATGTAGAAAATTTTTGGTTTGTTGTAGTGCCTGCTTCATAACTTGAATTGGCAAAAGTAATTTCACTGATATATTAATGGAATACGCTCACAACAGTTTTCTATAACAATCTATTTTGGAAGAGACAGAAAGAGATTATTTTAGACACTATTTTGTATAATGAGGCAGGATTAATTAGTCATCACATTATAATGGATTCGCTGCAAAAGAGTGATCATTATATGTATGGAGGAACTTCATACAAAGTTGGAGTGTGATGGAGGTAAGCTTGAAGTTAATGTATTGAACTTAAAAGAAGCCAATTACATTGGTATGAGGGGTAAATTAGCTAAGGTAGATCAAGAAATTAGATCAAAAGGTGCTTTTGTAAATTAAAAATTTAGCCTGGCATTTGTCATCAACAAGTTATTGTAATTGAATTAATTGAATTTGAACTGAATTTATTGTCACGTACTGAGGCATAATGAAAACCTTTGTCTTGTGAGCAATTCAGGCAGATCACAGAGTTAAGTAGCTTAGAGAAGTAAATAATAGGTAAACAGTGGCAAAAACAAAAACACAGGCACAGGTGAATGTTAAGAGTTTGTGAATCCATTCAGTAATCTAACAACAGTAGGGTACAAAACAGGCTGGCGCATGTGTTCAGGCTTCTGTACCTTTTCCCTGATGGTAGAGGTGGTAGAAAAACATTGCCAGGGTGGGATGGATCTTTGAGAATGCTGGCAGCCTTTCCTTGACAGCGGGCCTGGTAGATGTATTCCAAAGATGCGAGATTGGCCTTTGTGATTGTCCAGGCCAAGTTCACCACTCTCTGCAACCTTCTCCAATCTTGAATGGTACCGTTACCATACCAGGTAGTGATACATCCAGATAGAAAGCACTCGATGGTGCACCTATAAAGGTTGGCAAGGGTATTCGCCATCATGCCAAATTTCCTCAGCTACCTGAGGAAGAAGCGATATTGTTGGGCTTCTTTTTAAAGGGAATCCATTGTTAAAGGAAATAGCAACAGGACACTTTCAAAATCATGGTACAATTTGGAGAGTTAGCAAGCTATTATGAATGAGAAATCATATTTGACCAATCCAATGTGAGCTAAAGAAGATCGGAGATAGGAGCAAGAGTCGGCTATTTGGCCTCTCGTGCCTACTTCACAGTTTCTCATAGAATACAATTTTCTTAGGGAATCCCTACAGTATGGAAGCAGGCTATTAGGCCCAACAAGTCCACACCAATCCTTCAAAGCATATCCCACCCAGACCCTTTCCCCTACCCTATTACTTTTACATTTCCCCAGATTTCAGAAGCAAAAATCCATAAAAATCTCTGAATGGCACATACTTGCCTAATTTATGTTGGTTATTTTAAAATGGTACTCCAATATGATCAGTATGTTCATTTCCAAGTATTACTGTTTTACTTTATTTGTTTACTTGCTCGAGGATTCAATAATATCATGTCGATATAATTGTGGACTTAACTCCATGTTCCTGCCTGCCCCACAATAAGCCTTGAATGTCTTGTTGATCAAAATTCTGAGTTAACTTCAAATATATTCAATGACCCAACCTGCACTACTCTGTGTGGAAAATAATTCCAAAGATTAATACCCTCTGGGAGAAGAAATTTGAATTCAGATCAGTCTCAGCTAAAGTACAGGAGGCAAGACCACAGGAATTGATTTTGTACTTTTCAAATTGGCTGAAAGTATGCTGTGAGGAAAATACAGAAAGGTGGATTTTTATAGAGGAGACCGAAGTTTGAAGTCAGATTCATTTCCAGGTCACGGAAACCATACAGTCTTCCAAACTCCACGCACTTCCCAGAACACCAACCTCACCCCCATCCCTCCCACCCACATCCCCATCCTTCCCTTCCACAACCCCATGTCCCCGGTATGAACTGGGGAATGATCAGTACTTTTGAAGAGGCAAAAGGCTATTGGTGAGGAATCAGAAGACACTGCCAACTTGTGGCTGACACAGTGATATTAGTACAGACATAATATTAGGGATCTGGACTATGTTCTGCCTGACTTGGCTGGCATTTTGTGGCTGCCATCTGTGAATGATTTCAAATGAGAACAGACACTGCATCTCCAGGGTAGGTGCGAGTTAAACATGGGACAGAATGTGGGGAAAATTAATGTTATTTAAATATAATTGATGCGGAAGAAATATTCATCAAAACTTCAGTTTTTGAAAAATCACTGAAGACATTTTAATGCTGCTGATCCTGTTCCTAAATACTGCACCTTTCCATCTTTACGTATCTCCAAATGGCCGTACATCCCAGTGAAAATCTATGTTTGTTAAAAGATGGGCTCTTAACTAACTCCTTAATCAGATAATTGTGCCCAATTACATGTGAATTTATTATCATATCCACCTTCCTGGCCTCGTGAAAATTTGAAAAAAACAACATCAAGAACAGATGAATTAGACTGGCACAACCACCCCGGGCAGTATTTTGTTTTTTTTTGGTCTTTGTGCTGATCTGAACACATGCGCCAGCCAGTTTCGTAACAGTTTCTACCCTACGTTGTTAGATTACTGAATGGACTCACAAACTCTTAACATTCACCTGTGCCTGTGTTTTTGTTTTTGCCACTGTTTACCTATTATTTACTTCTCTAAGCTACTTAACTCTGTGATCTGCCTGAATTGCTCACAAGACAAAGGTTTTCATTATGCCTCAGTACGTGACAATAAATTCAGTTCAAATTCAATTAATTCAATTACAATAACTTGTTGATGACAAATGCCAGGCTAATAGAAAATTATTAATTTACAAAAACACCTTTTAATCTAATTTCTTGATCTACCTTAGCTAATTTACCCCTCATACCAATGGAATTGGCTGATCTGATTTTACATTCAAAAATTTGGCCCTAAGAGTCACAAAGGGACATGGGGCATATGTTAACAGCGGGTGTAAGGTTACGAAAATGTGAAGGTAAACTCTTTTTAGATTAGATTAGATTAGATTAGATTACATTAGATTACATTACAGTGTGGAAACAGGCCCTTCGGCCCAACAAGTCCACACCGACCCGCCGAGGCGAAACCCACCCATACCCCTACATTTACCCCTTACCTAACATGACGGGCAATTTAGCATGGCCAATTCACCTGACCCTGCACATCTTTTGGACTGTGGGAGGAAACCGGAGCACCCGGAGGAAACCCACGCAGACACGGGGAGAACGTGCAAACTCCACACAGTCAGTCGCCTGAGGCGGGAATTGAACCCGGGTCTCAGGCGCTGTGAGGCAGCAGTGCTAACCACTGTGCCACCGTGCCGCCCATGAGAAGAACTTGTTTAAAAATGTTAAGAAATTGTTGATTGCTGTTGTTCAGAAGATTTTGATTGTCCTTATATTGTTAAGAGTTCAAATGGCAAGCTGCTTTCATTATAAGGGATTGGAGTACATGAGGAAAGGACATTTCGCTGCAATTTTATGTGTCTTTAGTGAGAGTAAATTTGATTTCTGGACTAAAGAACTGTTATTCTTTACTGTATGTGGATGCTACAATGGTTTACATCTTGATGGGAGGATTATTCTATAAACAGAGATTGAGTAGAGTTTCCTTATACTCTCTGGAGAGTTGGAGGGAAAGAGGTGATATAGTTGAATAATAAGAAAATTATGACAAGCAACAAGGCCTAAATAGGGTTATAGGAAATTTCAAAATTAGAAGGCATAGTCGCAGGATAAATGTTATCCATTTGGAACTGAGATGAGGAGAACTATCTTCATTAAAAGGTTTGTAAATCTTTGGACTTAGAACATAAAACATAGAACATAGAACAATACAGCACAGAACAGGCCCTTCTCTACCTCCACAGACCTGCTAATACTCATTTATTTTAAGAAAATCAAAGGATGAAGGGATTGGGCATTAAAATGGAATTGGAGTTGAATATTACTCACCCTACTAGAAAAATGTCAACATTAATTTTGCTTTCATTACTTTTACCAATAGCACAAATGTTCTCATTTGGAATATATAATAGTGCTTGTGTAAATCTAAGAGCTGGTTGACAATTTAGACATTGACAAAGTTCTCGTTAGCATAAAAACTTTGAAGTTCTTACAATATCCAGATGCTCTCAGTTATAGAACTGAAAGGTCTCAAAACTACTACAAACTAACCCCCAAGGCAACTCTCAAAGGCATCGATGAAGCTGTTAAAGGAATCATCTGACATCAATTGCAGTTAGCAACCAAGCATAACGAACAGGGTACAGCAAAGAAATTAAGTTGTCTAAATTTATTGATATTATCATATAATGCAGAAAATCTACATGACATAAAACTTATAATACTGTAAAAATTGTACAACTATAAAAATTATGCAAGTGTGAGAATTATTAAAATAATAACAGAAATGCAGTAAACTAAGAACCCTGATAGTCTACAAAATGATGCACACCATAAAAAGGATGGTAACCATAAAAGACGTCCAATCCCCAACAATTATTAAATAACTACATGCTTCCATTATGTGGCTAAAGTCAGCTTGCTGCCTGTTGGGTTTACACAGCAGCTGTTGATGGTGCAACAGATCTCTGATTCACTCATTCTTTGTGCTCCATCCTATTTGTATTGTTGTCTCATGAATATGAAAAGAAAGTATATGTAATTGTTTTGCCAAGAGATTAAAGTTCATCGATGAGGAGAAGCAAAGCAACTGGGTCTGAAGGAGTTAGTGTAAGATCCATACTGGTTTATTTTAAGGTGAATAGGGCAATTATAGGAATATATGCAGAATGCTGAGATTACTTGCCCTGAAGATGCAAGATTTAATTACAAGGACATCTTGTAATAGCTAATAATAAGATTTATTTCAGGGTCTTGAAATTATTTGGAAGCTCTGCCTCTCCTGGCACCTTTAAGCTAACAATGCTTGAAATACCTCAGTCCTGAGTTTCAGACATGATTATAATCATGCTTCCAAAGAACTATGGGGCTTTATTAGGAATGCTACCATGCAATACAATGTATCTATTCTGGTAAATGAACTTAAGTTTAACAGCTTCAACAAATTCTTGCAGCAAAGGCTTCTTCCCAATCCGTGTTGCATGTCTTGGCCAAGGGAGAATGTGTACAGAGGCTCCTCAATACAAGTTGTGACTCCACACATCTGAGGACTGTTTTGCAGAACCTCAAATTTCTCCGGTCCACTTTTCTGAAAGATAGGAAATACATTTGGTTTTGTTTTGCAACCAGTTCTGCTACAGCTCATGTTTTTCAAAGCGAATTGGCTTTAATCGATCAAAGAATTTGGACTGTTGCTTGTAACAAGTGAACTTTCCTTACCCGTATTGACTATAACATGGTTTCAGCCCCAATAATTTAAATGGTGATGCTATTGCACGATTTTCTTATAACGCAGATTGCACAAAAATGGAACTATCACATTATATCAGAACCAACTGTACTCACATGTGGGATGCTAGTATCATAAGCTGGCCAGCATATATTGCCTGTCTCCAGTTACCTTTGAGTAGATGAAAGTAAGCTGCCTACTTGAACCACTGTAGTCCACCTTCTATAGGTTGACCCACAATGCCATGAGGGAGGGAATTCTGGACTGTGACCCAGTGACTGTACAGAAACAATGATATATTTCCAATCGTGATGGTGAGTGGCTTGGAGGGAGCTTGACAATGGTGGTGTTCCCATGTATCTGCTGCCCTTGTCCTTCTAGATGGAAGATGTCATGGTTTTGAAGGTGCTGTCTCAGGATCTTTGGTGAATTTGTGCAGTGCATTTTGTATACATTGTTGCTGCTGAGAATCAGTGGTGGAGGGAATAGATGCCTAGGGATGTGGTGCCTATAGTGCGCTGCTTTGTCCTGGATGATGTCAAATTTATTTTATGTTGTTGGAGCTACACGCATCCAGGCAAGTGGGGGGTATTTCATCACACTCCTGACTTGTGCCTTGTAGATGCTGGACAGGCTTTGAAGAGTCAGGAAGTCAGTTACTTGCCACAATATTCTGAGCCTCTGACCTGCTCTTCGAGTCATTGTATTTATCCAGTTGAGTTTCTGTTCAAAGGTAACCCCAAGTATGTTGATAGTTGGTGATTCAGTGATGGTTAACTCCATTGAATGTCAAGGTATGACTTATTAGAGATGGTCATTGCCTGGCATTTGTGTGGAATAAGTGATACTTGTCACTTGTTAGTGTAAACCTGGATATTGTTCAGATCGTATTGTATTTGACAAGGCCTGCTTCAGCATCTGAGGACTCGTGAACATTGTGCAATCATCGGTGAACATGCCCTGTTTTGACCTTATGATGAAAGGAAGGTCATTGACAAAGCAGCTGAAGATGGTTGGGCCTAGGACACTACCCTGATGAACTCCTGCAGAGCTTTTTGGACCTAAGATGGCTGACTTCCAGCAACCACAACCTATGTGTCAGGTATGACTCTAATCAGTTGTGAATTTGCCTCCATTGATTGCAGGATTGCGAAGTATCCTAGAAGTCACAATCGGTCAAATGTGGCATTGACATCGTAGGCTGTCAATCACACCTCATCTCTGCAATTCAGCTCTTTTGTCCATGTTTGACCAAGGCTGTAATGAGGTCAGGATGTGAATGGCCCTGACAGAACCCAAACTGGGCATCACTGAGCAGCTGACTGCTGACCAGGTGCTAATTGATAGCACTGTTGATGACACCTTCATCACTTTCCTGATGGTCAAGAGTGGATTGATGGGCAGTATTTGGCTGGGTTGGATTCAACCTGCTTTTTGTGTCCATGATAAACCTGAGCAATGTGACAAAGCAGATTGTTAGAGGTTAATGCAACTTTGGTAAGGTAATTCTATGGTTGTGTCAATAAGAGAAATCAAGTATTTTTTATTTGTTCCTTGAGTTATACCGATACCAAATTGCCTTTACCAATCCCATTTGTGGTTTTCATCTTGTATAGATAGCCTCTGTGGGCTGCTAACTGCATGTAGGGAATGTTACACTGCACATCCCAGTGATGGTTTGCTTTCTTCAGTATAATTGTTCTGCTGGGCACTGGTATCCTGTAAGCGATAACTACCCAATAAATTTGCATTTTCTGGTTTGGCCTCAGTGCAGACACTGATCTCCATGACAAGCAACATCTCATGTGGAAGTTGCATCTTTTTGGGAGTTGCCTACAAGGAAAAAAAAAGCACATTATTCTCTTTAATTCCCTCAGGTTTCTGAGAATCAGTAAGGGACAGTAGGAGCAGAATTCCTCACCTAGTTTCCCATTCAATAAACCTGTATTGGCTACCTGTATTGGAGAAATTGGCCGAGAAATGGCAAATGGAGTTTAATATAAATAAGCGTGAGGTATTGCATTCTTTTATCGAGAAGCCTTTCAAGTTCTGCCTACCCCAGCCTTATTCTCCAGCCTCAATCTCTCTTGTTTGCTATGAGAATCTAACAGAGCCATGCATATTCATGGCTTGTCAAGAGTTGGTTGAAAAACCTGGGAACTATAGACCAGTAAGTCTAACATCTGTGGCAGGTCAGTTATTTGAGAGGATTCTGAAGGATAAGATGTACATGCATTTGGAAAAACGGTTTGATTAGGAATAGTCAGCATAGTTATGTGAGTGGGAGATCATGTCTCACAAATTTGTTAGAATTCTTTGATGAAGTGACTGGGAAGGTTGATGAGAGAGGGCGGCAGATGTAGTCTTTATGGTTTTCAGTAAAGCCTTTGATAAGGTTCCACATGTTAGGCTACTCTGGAAGGTTAACGCACATGGAATCCAGGGGGAGCTGGCAAACTGGATACACGATTGGTTGATGATAGGAAGCAGAGGGTGATAGTGAAAGGATGCTTGTTGGATTGGAGGCTTGTGACTGGTGATGTACCTCATGGGCCAGTGTTGGGCCCATTACTGTCATCTATGTCAATGACTTCGATGAGAATATACAAGACTTAATAAGGTCTTCAGAAGACACTAAAATGGGTGATATCATATTCAGTGAGGAAGATTATCAGAAATTGCAGCGGGCCCTTGATCAGCTGAGGAAGTAGGCCAAGAAATGGCAAATGGAGTTTAATATAAATAAGCGTGAGGTATTGCATTTTAGAAAGTCAAATTAAGGTAGGAGTTTCATGGAGAATGGTAGGTCCGTAAGGAATATAGTGGAGCAGAGGGATCTTGGAGCTTAGGTGGACATTTTGCTGAAAGTGAAGTCACATGTAGACAGGGCAGTGAAGAAGGCTTTTGACACACTGGCCTTCATCAGTCAGGACATCCAGTTTAGGAGGTGGAAAGTTATGTTGCAGTTATACAGGATGTTGAGGCTGCACTTGGAGTATTGAGTTCAGTTTTGGTCACCTTGCTATAGGAAGGATGTTATTAAACTAGAAAGAGTACAGAAGAAATTTATCAGGAAGTTGCCGGGACCCAAAGGTATGATCTATACGGAGAGGTTGGACTTTTCTCTTCAGACTGTAAGGGAGGCCTTATAGCGGTGTTCAAAATAATGAGAGGCATGGATAGGGTGAATACACTCAGTCTTTTTCCCAGAATAAAGAACCCCTACAGAACTCAGTCTATCCAAACTAGATTTAATTATGCTGTTCCGAACATACAGAACAGTCCCACTAAGCAAATCCCCTTAAAACACAGTAAGGAAAAGGAACAGATGCTTACAAGTTGAATTTAGAAGGGCAGAAAGAGAGAGACCCTGTTCACACAGTCCACTGTTGAACACCCAACTAGTTCTGAACTCAACTGCTCAGCTAGAGAGCTAACCACTCCCCTTTCATTACACAGGTCTCTTCTAAAATATGGTTAGGCCACTATTGGAATATTGTATGCAATTTTGGTCTCCTTCCTATCGGAATCTTGTGAATCTTGAAAGGGTTCAGAAAAGTTTTACAAGGATGTTGCCAGGGTTGCAGGATTTGAGCGATAGGGAGAGGCTGAACAGGCTGGCGCTGTTTTCCCTGGAGCGTCGGAGGCTGAGGGGTGACCTTATAGAGGTTTACAAAATTATGAGGGGCATGGATAAGATAAATAGCCAAAGTCTTTTCCCTGGGGTCGGGCAGTCCAGAACTAGAGGGCATAGGTTTAGGGTGAGAGGGGAAAGATATAAAAGAGACTTAAGGGGCAACATTTTCACGCAGAGGGTGGTACGTGTATGGAATGAGCTGCCAGAGGATGTGGTGGAGGCTGGTACAATTGCAACATTTAAGAGACATCTGGATGGGTATATAAATAGGAAGGGTTTGGAGAGATTTGGGCCGGGTGCTGGCAGGTGAGACTAGATTGGGTTGGGATATCTGGTCGGCATGGGCTGGTTGGACCGAAGGGTCTGTTTCCATGCTGTACATCTTTATGATTCTATGACCACTTTGGCCTGAAGTCTCATCTGTTTACATATATACAAAAGGTCTCTCAAAATCATTTTAATCTCTGTACCAAACTAGTCTAATCAGATTCTGGATCAATGGCGCTGGAAGAGCACAGCAATTCAGGCAGCATCCGAGGAGCTTCAGTAAAATTGACATTTCGGGCAAGCCCGGCCCATTTACGACCCCTCTGAAAAAGATCAAGGACACAGTATGCTTGAGAAAAGGAACAGCTTTTAGAAAAAAGGGACCAGCTTTGTGATAGTGGTAAATATCCACGTTAATTTCTCTTTTGTAGGAATGTGCTTAAAAATTTCCTGTGATCCTGTTCAGCAGCAGATTCCAGGCGAGAGCTTCTGGTCACACTGTGTGACAGTGAGTTCTTTCCCTTCCTTTAAAAAAAAGGTACTAAATAATCAGCACACATGGACCAGAAAGGGCTTTGCTCATTAAAAGACTAGTTTCCAGCCTTACCATGTTTTCTGTGGACTGCTATTGCAATGATCATTGTCAGTGCTACATCGGTGCAGCTGAGGATGTAAATCATGCTTTCATTGAAACAATGCTAAATAACTCAATTCCAACTTGTTACTTCCAAGATGCACAGCTACACAAGCTGGTCTATATTTCAGACTATCAGCCCTATTCAGTAGCCTTGCTTACAGCCAATTGTGTCTGCACAATGTTAGTGTGTTATCCTATGTTTTGAGTTGGCAAGAAAATAAATGTGCTGCCTAATTTCATAAACATCCCCTGACCTTACATATCACCTGGCATGTCATACATCCACTGCAATCATCTTTGTTTGGGACCTCGGACAAGGATTCAAAACTGGGGTTTTCACCTAGCCATAATATCAAACAGAACTCCCATCTCTTTCTCTCTGGCTACACCTGGGTTGCATGCCAGAGACAATAAGGACACAGATATCCAGGTATGACATACAAGACGATAGAAAGGTTTGCTTATTCCTTGTAGAGGCAAAATAAAAGGTTGGAACATTGTTGCTACAGCTCTCCTTTTGCTTCAATCCGATATCTCCATGGTGGCCGGCCCATTTCACACCAGCCCCTTTGGCTGTTCTAGCAATATACCAGCCTCATGGGCCTTTGCTATATCGTGGGGCTGCTGCTCACTCACCCCCACCTGATGTCAGCTGAAATCAAATATAAAGCTTCCCCCCCCTCCACCCCCACATAGAAATTGTTATTTGCTTACCAAGGATAGCATCACGAGCAAGAAACATTTCATTTGGGGAGATTGATTGTCCTCAGAACAGACAAGTTGGACAAGTTACAGAAGCTAGTTGGGATCATTCAAGGGTGTTTCTATTTGACCCTGAGAATGGGTCCTCACAGGTAAACCCTTCAATATGCAATAATAGCTGAAGCAAATGGAAACCTATGCAGGAAATAAAGGGTCCATTTTGGTTTTCCACTCTGGAAATTTGTGATTAGATACAAGAAACTTCCAGTGCCTACATGTATCCTTCTTGGAGTTATCAGGCAGCTACTCGTTAAGCTAAGATATTGTTAGACCCATCCAGTATTTGCAGATATGTAAACATTGTTGATCAGAGGCTATTCAGCACAAAACTACTAAATTTTCTCTCTCACCTTTCAAGTTCTGTCAAACACCATATGGAACACTGAAAGGCAAATGAATGAAAGCATGACTCTGTCCCTGTGATGTGTGGCATTCTACTTTGTGGAGTTTGACCAGCATTATCTTCTTCTGGTTTATGGTGCTTGTACTAAGCAAGGCGAGAGCAGAAAATGCTGAGATTCTGCACTGTCAACTGGTGATCATTCACGACTGTGCAGTCTTTGGAGCTTTGTACACTGATTGACACATCAGTAGGAATGTATATCAGTCATTGCATTCAGTTGATGAAGTTCAGATTCTGGGACTACTTTTGCTCTTTAGCTGACAGTCTTTTGAAATGCTTAATGAAAAGTTGCTGAGATTTGTCCATGGTGCTAACATATTTGTGATGAAGATAACAAATGTTATCAAGAAATGCCTGAAAGATTGATTCAATTTGTTCTGAAAAACAATCAAAATCAAATGATGTTGAAAGGTGTCAAAAATCTCTACTAGGGCTTCATTTTATTAAATGAGAGGACAGCTGTGGCGGATGGAGCAGGGTTCAAAATACTATATTACCTCCTCCTGCTCCTATACTTTCACAAAATATCTTACAGAAAGTATAAACCAAATGTTTTTCTGAGATGTTGATGAAAATGAGAAAATCTCTGCTACAAACTGTTGTTGAAGAACAGTATGTAATATTTTTCATGAGGGAATTAGGAAAATACCTGAGAAAAAATATTAAGGAAAAGTATGAATAAAGCAGAAAGTATGATTCAAGCAGATGGATCCTATGGAAAAAAGAAGACTGGAGAAGTGAATTTCCACATCATCAACAAGCCATAGAAATCCTACAAAAGTAGTACTTGGAGCAGAGTAGCAGGTAAATTCTCACCCAGGTTCTTTTGATTATTTCCAATATAACTCCGTGCATAAGATATTAATGATTCAGTGACTAAAGTGATTGAAGTAGAGGAAACTCTTCAGTTTATACCAAATGAAACACATTTGCCAAATCATCTTCGCATAAAGATGCATTTCATAGGAAGTAGGAGATCAGGGAATACAAGTTGGAGGGTTCAATTCTTAAGGAATTGCAGGACAAAGAGACCTGGGAGTCATAGAGTCATATAGCATGGAAACAGGTTCTTTGGCCCAACTTCCCATGCCAACCAGGTTTTCTAAACTGAACTAGTCCCATTTGTCTGTGTTTGGCCTGTATCCCTCTAAACCTTTCCAGTCCATGTATCTGTCCGAATGCCTTATAATGTGTTCTGATTGTTCCCATCTCTAACACTTCCTTTGGCACTTCGTTCCATTAACGCACCACCCTATGTGTGAAAAAGTTGCCCTCAGGTCCCTTTCAAATCTTTCCCCTCTCACCTTAAACCAATGCCCTCTAGTTTTGGACTCCCTTATCTTTGAGAAAAGACCTTGGCGATTCACATTATCTATGCCCCTCATGATTTTATAAACCTCTATAAGGTCACCCCTCATCCTCTTACACTCCAAGAAAACAAAACCCTAACCTATCCAGCCTCTCCTTATAACTCAAACCCTCCAGTCTCAGTTACATTCTTGAAATCCTTTTTTGCATCCTTTCCAGTTTAATCACATCCTTCTGGTAGCAGGGCAACCAGAATTGTATACAGTACTCCAAATGCGGCCCTACCATGTTTTGACATTTTTTGTTATTTCGATGTTGCAAATACAGGGAAATTGGATATACTACTATGCAGATCAAAGCTGAAGCCAATTCTACTGCTCTTTCATCTTAAAATGAATTCAGCCAAGTTCCTGATCACATGCTGGTCCTCTCACATTCTACCACCAAGCCCCGTTGAAGTCCATTGCAATATATTTGTATGAGGACAGCAGACATGGAGTAATAATTTCTGGAACTGATGCTTCCATGTGACATCGTGGTTCATGGTTAGCATTGCTGCCTCACAGCGTCAGGGATATGGGTTCAAATACAACCTCAGGTGGCTGCATAGATCTTGCTCATTTTCCCTGTGTCTGCATGGCGTTCCTCTGGGTGCTCTGGTTTTCTCCCTTGGTCCAAAGATTAGGTGGATTGGCCATGGGAAATGCAGGGTTACTGGGATAGAGTAGGGGCTGGTTCTGCTTTCCAGACAGTTAGAGTGGACAAGATGGGCCAAATTCATGCTAAGACTCATACAGAACCTGAAATTTCATATGCTCCAAAGAAGAGCTGAGACTGGTGGACGTTTGGGCCCGAAGATGGGCAGGAGCTTTGTCAGAAGGTTTCTGGAGCTGGAAAACTTTGTGGAGGATAGTACATTGTTCTGCTTTTTTTTCTCCATAGGCACCACTTTTGTTTTTAATGGCCTGAGGGGTGGAGCCATCCCAAGGATACTCAGACTTCCTGTATCTTTCATTATAATAGTGGAATTATGGTAAAGAACTGAGGCAGCTTCTGAGCAATATATTATATATTTCATGAATAATTTTAAGCCCTTAGAGGGGATGCAGACAATATTTCTATGAATCAAAGTATAAGGGACATTAATTCTACAGCTAAATGGAGAATCTGGGTTTGTTCTTTGTAAAGTAGAAAAAGCTGAAAAGAGACTTGAAATAAATTTTAAAAATCATAAGGGGTCTAGACAGAGGACAACAAAATATGTTTTTCCGTTGATGGAAGGATTTGGAAGCATAGTGTGCTGATTTAATTCGCAAAACATTTTAGTGAAGAGAGTTTTTGTGCTCTGAAATGCAGCCTGAAAGGGTGATGAAGGCAAACCAAACCATGGCTTTCAAAAAGGAACCAGGTAAAGTTCTCCACTGTGGAGAAAGACTGGAGCAGAGGGACTGACTGGATCACTCATTTGGCCCTGACATTATGGACAGAATAGCAAACTGCAAACCAGTGCACAATAAATAAAGTGAAGTGAATCCACTAAAAATAGATCAAAGCAATGCAGACTTCCCACATTCAGGAATTAATACTAACTGGAGGAAGAGGCAAAAAAATTCCAATTTTCACTCAAATGGATTTCCAATACATCTATGGAAATGGCATGATGGAAGTATTTGACCATTAGTCAAACTGTTGAGCACGTGATCCATTCAGGTCTCCCCTTTAATGTTTCCAGCATTACAATTGCAAATCTTCTACCAATTCAATTACTTGTTGTCAAATCAAGGAACATATGAAGAGTGCATTGAATACTGCAAACCTGTGGGCCCTGACAATGTACTGGCAATATTACTGGTGACTTGTTCTCCGGAACTAACCATGTCCCTGGCCAAGCTGTTCAGTACAGCTACAACACCAACATCTACCTGACAATGTGCAAAATTACTGTGATAAATCCTATTTGCATAAAGCAAGCCCAAATCAATTCTGGCCGATTACTGCTCTATCAGTTTATTCTCAATCATCGGCAAAGTGATGAAAGGTATCAATAACATTATTGTTATGTGGCACTTTAATAGCACTATCTGGTACCAAATACATAATTTGAGTTCGGCCAAAGACACACTCACCTCATGACTTTATTTTTGCTTTGATCCAACATGGACAAAACAGCTAAACCCCACAGATGAAGTGAGAGTAATTTGACATCAAGGCATTTTGACAGAGTTTGGCATCAAGAAGCCCTAACAAAATTGAAGATAATGAGAACCAGCAGTAAAGATCTCTCCTGGTTGGAGTCATAACCAGCACAAAGTAAAATTATGGTTGTTGGAGGCTAATAATCTCAACCACAGGACATTACTGTAAGAGTTCATTAGGGCAGAGTTCTAGGCCCAATGATCTTTAGCTGCTTCATCTCAATGACCTTCGCTCCATCATAAGATTATAAAAGGGATGTTTGCTGATGACAAAAATATATTCAACAATGTTCATGATTTCTCAGATACTGAAGCAGTCTGTGTCTATACTCAGGACAACATTTGTAATTTGGTTGATAAGTGGCAAGTAATAATTTGTCCCAGGAGAGTCAGACAATGATCAGTTGCAACAAGGGAGGTTCTCATCACATCTGGGAGAAAGTGAGGACTGCAGATGCTGGGGATCAGAGCTTAAAAATGTGTTGCTGGAAAAGCGCAGCAGGTCAGGCAACATCAAAGGAGAAGGAGAATCGACATTTCGGGAAGGGCTTATGCCCGAAACGTCAATTCTCCTTCTCCTTTGATGCTGCCTGACCTGCTGTGCTTTTCCAGCAACACATTTTTAAGCTCTCACCACATCTGCTTGATTTCCAAAAGCATTACTATCCCTGAATTCTCCACAATCAACATGTGAGCTATTGTTCTCCAGAAATTAACTTGGACTAGCCATATAACTACTATGGCAACAAGAATAGGTCAGAGACTGGGAATCCTGAGACAAGTTGCTCACCAAAGCCTGTATATCATCTACAAGGAATAGTGTCGTCAGATCTTTTTTGACTAGTTTAGACATAATGGGTCATTTGACAGCATTCTGTGCTTTAAACATCCAAGAGACTATAGAGTCCTGTAATTGAAGAAGGTATGGGAAATGCACGGTTCCAGGGATAAGGTAGTGGAGTGGGCTTGGGTGCTCTTCAGAGGGTCACTATGGACTCGATAAGTTGAGTGGCCTGCTTCCACACTGTGGAGATTCTATGATGCTAATATATGCCCCCACTACTTTCTTGAACGAAAGCTGCCAGCAATACCCACATCCCACAAAGGAATACTACAGAAAAGCTCCTTCTGTGATCATTTTGGAATTCTGATTCTGCAGTTAAACAGCATAAATTCAGTATTGTGTAAAGCAGTGCAATATTCTTCTTTAATAAGCTTCAAGTAGAATCATTTGTTTTTCATAAATAGCTGATACTTTTACACAGCAGCACAATATTTTGTCAGCTGCTTCTGCTGGTACATCTTTTTCCAGGAATTAAATAGAAGTTACATGTTGATCATTACTTAATAAATGAATTTGCATACACTATCATAACAGATAGGTTAGGTAGATTAATGCTGCAATACTAGAACTAACTGACAGCAAATTGAAAATGACAAGCATTATTGATTGTTCCTGGAAGTTATTCTATAAACATATATAAATATGTAAATACTGGCTTTATAAAATATCATTTTGTAGTACAATATAATTTATACGAATGGTTTTGGATATGCTTTCCTGAAAGAATGTACAAATGTTGCAAACATTTAGCTGAATATATTTGGTTTAACTTATTTATTGATGCAATGTGGATGTTGCCTGCAAGATCAGCGTTCATTGTTCATCCTTAATTCCACATGAGAAGATATGAGCCACTATCGTGACCCACAGCAGTCCAAATGGTGTAGGTAAACCTGAATGCTGTTCAGAAGTGTATTGCAGGATTTTTGATTTAGTGGCAGGGGAGGTATAATGACATTTCGTACATTTGCAAAATTCAAGATTCTAAGACAAACATTTTTCCCAAAAGTAAAGGTTCAATGTTTGCACAAGTGACGTTTGGAAAATGATTCAATCTTATCAATATTCTATTTATATTTGGCAGGTCTGAGAACTTTATCATCAATTCCATCCCAAAAGTGATGCAGAAGGAGCCAGAAGTATTTCGAATTTAAAAAAATTATAATGAAGTAATAACTTACGTCTGTGGATACAGGCATTAATATCTGAACATTAACCTAATGTATTCAACATTTGTTTCCATTGTTAAACTTTGCCCCATCAGACATATGCAATAGCACAACAGTGATTCTATTTCTTCAAGGCCAACTTCCATCAGTAACACTGTTGTGTCTCTAAATTTTCTCATTATTTAACTAGCTGGCAAAGTTTGTGGGAATCTCATCAATGTTCCCAATAATCTGCCACCATTCATTGTTGATATTTTGATTATAAACCGCTGAAATGTGATAAGCCTGTCATCAAGTTCTTCTGTGATATACTGAGAAATCTTGATCTCTCCTGTCATTGAAGGAAATAATTTTTCTTCACAGACCTGGGTACACCATCCTGGGCTGAATTTGGAATCTGCAATACTTTATTTTCTTGCTTACTCAGTGCAAATGTTTGATTAGATCCTTGAGAAACTGGGAATCCATTCTGACAATTACGGTGACTCAATGTTTAGCACTGCTGCCTCACAGCGCCAGAGACCTGGGTTTGATTCGATCCTTGAATGACTATCTGTGTGGAGATTCTTCCCATTGTCTGTGGGGTTTCCTTCCACAATCCAAAGATGTGCAGGTTAGGTGAATTGACCATGCTAAATTGCCCATAGTGTTCAGGGATGTGCAGGTTAGATGCATTAGTTGGGGTAAATGTAAAGCAATAGGGTAGGAGATTGGGTCTGGATGGGTTATTCTTTGGAGGGTTGGGCCAAATGGCCTGTTTCCACACTGTAGGGATTCTATGATAATTTACTTAATGTGCAACTTTGTCTTCTACCTGCAGCCACATGCTAGGTTTTCATCTGTTTACTCATTCATTTATAGGCAAGCGCCTAAGATGTGTAGACAGCTTATTAATGATACCTTGAATTCTCTAACTGCTGCCCTATTATTTGTCTGCTCTGCAATCTCAATGACTTTAAGTTTGAATGTGCTATGTAACCGCCATTCCTTCTTGATATCATAGAGTAATATGACTTGATGTTATATCATATATTATATGTCATGATATGATGTCAATGTTATATTCTGTCATACACCACCACAAAATGTGAATAACTGCCTTCAATAGATTACTTCACTATAATTCTACCAGGCAAGTGTGCACCAGGGGCAGTTTGATTCGGTGGTGAATGGATAGTAAATACAGGGATCTTTTGGCTAAAATTTGGGCTCAAATTAACGTTGAGCGATATGAAAAATGAATGATATTTTTGGCCAGAAGTCGGACGTTGCCATTTATATGAGATCTATCTTTACATGCGTACACTTGGTATTTTCAGTCTAAATGGTGTGTGACGTAAGGGAGACTTGCAGGTTGTTGTATTCCCAACTCCTTTGCCTTTGTACGCATGGGTAGCAAAAGCCACAGATTTGAGAGATGTGTCAACATCTGGGGCAGGTGATGCTTGAAAGGCTGGGTAGATGGGCTGTTTGAATCTGTCCTTCCAATCTGCTTTGATCGCAGCCCTGCACATTCTGAAAAAGATATCTCAATGTGCCCCTCCTAATCAAGACTTCTTCATTTTGGTTGGGCGTAAACCAGGGTTTCCCATGAAACAGTAGACAAATTAACATCTCTTCAGGGATGTTTTGGGACATTGCCAAATGATTTCTGCTGTCCTCTGGAGTCTCCTGTCATAACTGAGCTCAAAATAAAACAATGTTTTGGGAGTCTGCAACCAAGGTCATGAACAGCATGTTGCATCCAGCAAAGCTGGTTTTGAGTGATTAACCCCTCACTGCAGGGCAAGGTGGTTTGACAGAGGATGAGATTGTTGGATTGGATTACGTTTCTTAAATCATTATATTTCCATGTGGAGTAAGTACACTCACAATGCTGTTTGGAAATGGATTGTAGGATTTTGATCAAGCGACAGGGAAGGAAAGGCAATATAGTTCCAAGTCAGGCTGGTGTGTGGCTTAGAGGGGAACTTGCTGGTGATGTTGTTTCGTTTTGCCTGCAGCAGCAACTCAGTTTGGGCAGGTTGGTATAAAGTAAGAAGAGTGGAGTCAGAATTAAGAGGTTGAAAAACACACTTTCATCAGCTTGCTCATCATATTAGAAAGCAGAAATAAGGTGTGCTGAGAATTGAGAAGATTCATAAAACAAGGGCATTCTGTCGCATGCTTGATTTCAATAGAAAGGTATCACCAGATCCAATGGTCATCTAGATCCATTTTACCTCTAGATGTGAGGAGTTGATTTCATCTCTGTCTCCCCAGTGAGCATTGCTGGAATTCTGCAGCACACCTAGGACAGAAATGTTAGCACGACAGAGCAAGATAGTGATTTGAAATGGCAATGTCCAGGAGGTCTGGGTTGTTCTTGTGGACACAACAGCGGTATCCCACAAAGCAAACCACAAAGTGTGTTTGGTCACTTTGAGCTTCACGAGACTAAATTGAAAGAAGTACATGTAAATTACTGACTCATCTGGAAGGTGTGCTTCTGGCCTTGGATAGTGAGGAGGGAGGAGATAAAGGGTTAAGTTCCTGTGATTGCTTGGGAAGACATTGTAGAGTGGAGAAGAGGTGTTGGATGTGATAGAGAAGTGGGCCAGGATGTCAAGAAGGGAATGGTCCCTTTAGAATGCTGATAGTGGGAGGCAGGGGAAGAAGTGTTTGGTGGTGGGGTGCTGTAGGAGGGAGTGGAATTGATTAGGAATATCCTTTTAAATGCAGGGCAGGCAGTGTGGGCAGTAAGGACAAGGAGAACTCTGTCACTATTCTGGGAGGGAAGGGAAGGGGTGAGGATGGATGTTCAAAAAATTGGCATGTAGAAAATGTTTTGTTCCATTCCTACTCAGTTCCCCTCCCACATCTCTTCCCCCAATTCTGAGCTTATCGGTTCTGCTTTCTGCTCTCATCCAGAATTGAAAAAAACAACCAGCTTTGCCTCCAACATTCATCCTTCTCTCACCTTCACCTAGTCTGTCTCTGATTCTTCCTTTTCCTTCCTAATCTTCTCTGCCTGCATTTTTGGGCATAAATGGGTTACTGCGGGAGTCATTGCAAACTCAATGACTCCCACAGCTACCTTGCCAACACTTTCTTACAACTTGTATTCTATAAAGAATCCATTCTATTCTCTTAGTTTCTACATTCTTGTTGCATCTGTTCCATGATTACCCTCCACAAGGATGTTTCCAGTAAGTCTTTCTTCTACCTTAACTGAGCACTTGCTCCACCATTGTTGACAGGACTCTTAGCCGTGTCCAACCTATTCCCCGCAATTCTACTCTTGCTCTTTCCCTTCCTTCCCTTCCTTCCCAGAACAGCAATTCCTCGACGTCAAAGCCCTTCACCTCCCTTGTAAACATCCTTCAGAGACCATTCTGTCCATTACACCATGGTCCACTTTTCCATCACTAACAACAACTCTTCTAACTACATGAGAGTCTGTTATTGTTAGAAGGTTTGTGAGGTTGAGGTGGAGTTTATGAAGGATAGGCTTGAATTCTGAGTATTTGGAGTGCTGTTGAGTGAATTGTGGGGGTTTGTTACCTAAGAGAAGCTGATGTCTGTTTGGAAGGACATATGTGAAGATAGTCTTGACAACCCATTGAGGTTAGATATCTTGTAGTAATGCTGACAGAAGTCAGGTCTCAATTCCAGGAGCTGACTTTCCTATGTCATCTACTATCTTCTAGAGGGGGTCCTTGAGGAACTCCTGGCCCTTGTCTCTTGTAGGACCATAGTATCTCACCTACCCCACAAGTAATGTCACTGGCCATGGATCCATGTCTCTGTTTCAATTTAAGAGCAACAGGCTGGCTGTCCCATGTGCCAGCTTCTGCCTCTTTAGCAGCACTGCTCCCACTCCCTCCATCCCCTGCTGCATTCAGAGATCACAGGGAGCATAAAAGAACAGAAACTCAGGCCAATTGAAACAAAGTGTGGTCTGCCAAGTTTAAATATTACCCCACCCCTCAATCTGAATAGTTGTGGGTAGATTGCGATTCATGACTCTCGTGCCCAGAAATATCAATTTTTTAGCCCAGAGACATTGGGAGAGCAGAATAAAATTTTCAATGAGCAGTTTAGAATGGAAATGAAAACCCTGAGGGAAACCTTGGCCATAAGCAGGTGAGAGTGTTCAATTGAATTAATCAGGCAAGGTGGAGAACAACCTGAGTTAATTGAAAATACAATATATTTGCATTTTTTCAGTTTTGTTTTATTAATATGAAAGATTCCACTAATCATTTTCAAGCCATTAGGAAAATCCTTTTGAGGGATCACATTTTTCTATATATAGCTGTGCTGGTCTACTTTAAACGATCAATTTATTTCTGACTGCATGTTTAAAGTTTTACAAGATTTTGAATTTGTAATTTGCTTTGACAGTGAAATTACTGTTTAAATTTTAAGCAGGCCTTAACCAAGCAATTGCTGCTAGTAGCAGGTAAAAAGCAAACTCCCCAGTGACAGGCAAGATAAGAACTGGTAGGTATTAGAAGAAAGATGCCCATATTTTCTGACCTTGTTCCTGAGGAATATATAGTTTTGCCATAGCAAAGCCCAGAGTAAATTGCCAATGTCATAGACCACTGGGACTCACCCTGTAGATTCCTATTAACAAGAGACTTTATGGGAGTCCAGGACAAGCTAAACACTACAAAGCAGAATTATCTTCAGGTATGACATCACCAATCTTCACTATCAAATGGCGCAGAATATAAAGGCTTGCAGCTCCCTCCCAATTTGTCTCTTACCCCTGTCAGGTGGTAAATGAGTGTCCACCATCTGACCCCCACAACCCCACCATCCCCAATATAAATGGCACAAGCCAGCAAATCTCTGATCCTGAGCACATCACAGCAATAGGATACAGCATGCAAATCTGTGCTGTAGTATTACTAAATTCATGTGTGGCACAGTGGCTGTGATTAGTACTGCTGCCCCCCAGCACCAGGGACCTGGGCTCACTTCCACCCTCTGGTAACTGCGTCTAACTGGGTTTCATCCGGGTGCTCGGGTTTCCTCTCACAATCCAAACATGTGCAGGTCAGATGAATTGGCCATGCTAAATTGTCCATAGTATCCAGGAATGTGCAGGCCAGATGGATTAGCCATGGGAAACATAGGTTTTACAGGGATAGGGTAGGGGTCTGGGTCTGGATGAGATGTTATTCAGAGGGCCGGTGTAGATTCGATGGGTTGAATGGCCTGCTTCCACACTGTAGGGATTCTATGTGGCAACAGGATGTTTACTTGATGTGGAGACAATGCGAACTAACATGAAATGTTGCCTATAATGGGCAAGTTGATTGATGGTCTCTTAACATTTGCATCTTTCAGTAAAATACTCTTCACCAAATAATTTCAGCTGAATTTTATAGGTAGTAGCATAGTAGACCAACTATGCCATGAAAAATTACATTCGGCAGGGGAAATCAGAGCAAATAGATTTTAATTATATCAGATGCTCAGTTTGTTTCTGTCCATTCTTTTCAACACTGACCACCAGAATGGAATTCCTCTTCTGAAGAAATGTTGAGATGCCTTCCAGACCATCTAATTTATTGCTTATGATTAATTAGCACCAGCTAAAGATAAAAATATTGCATGTGGACTTATGACTTGTGAGGTTTTCACATCTAATGAATAGAGTGCAAAGGAATGCACTAGCTTTAACATTCTATGTCATCATTTCTAAAACAAACAGCCTCAAGCTGTTTATACACATGAAGCTGAGCTGCTATTATAATTAACTGCCAAGTAATACAATACCTAAAAACATAAATAGTATACTCCATTCTCACTTTTATTACTGCAACCAAAATATTATTAAAGTTGCTACAAAATGGTACCATGGTTAATGCCAGGAAGCTGGTTTTAAAATGAAAATGATATGGCAGAATTTGAATATACCCTTTTTGTTATCTGTCTGGAAATGACTAGACTAATTTAGGGGAAGATGTAATGTGTAATGCATAATGTGTAATATATAAGTTGAAACAAGAGCATTGCCAGACACCACAATAGCTGTTTTCAATTGTGTAAGAAAAGTCTGAGAAGTAGCATTTATAGCCAATCATTCTTGATTCAACTTGGTAAAAATTATTTCCACTGCTTATTGATGTCAATAACTAAATTCATGTACAAATTTTATAATGTTTTCTGTGGGCACATGTAAGAGGATAATTATTATTTAAAAGCAACAGAGATGTTTTTACATAAAATAATTCAGCTGATAACAGGATGTGACTTGTAACTGATGGTTCTCTATCTGTTAAATTCTCAATCTTGAAACTGGAGATTTGTTGAGAAAAAGTTAAATATCTCAACATGAGAACATAGGAAGACAGAAAGAAATACCTTTATAGGGTGCAACACCTCAGGCTGATATCATACACTTCATAACTTCAAAGGAAACTCTAGCAGAAGCCTGAGTGCAAAGTGAGGAATGATATACAGCATTGAGGGAAGAATTAAAATAGGACAAGTATATGGGGTCATTTTAACTCTACTTGACACACAGCTCCCACTACCTCCTATTCTCTTTCTACATATTCCAAATTGAACCTCATCTTCTGAGCAATTGTGTAAGGAAGCAGTTTGACACTGGAGGCATGATCATTCTTCAAATATGGGCATCAGGCTGTACTGACATTATATGGGGCCTAACAGATATTTTGTTCAGAAGCTTACACATTCAGGTAATTGTTTTGGGTGAGGTTAATGATATCAGCAGAGATGAAGGGATATGAATAATGACACATAATGGATTATTTATTTATCTGTTAAATGTTTATCTGTATTATCTGTTGAGTCCATCAGATAGCTATCCAGGTAAATTTTACTGATTGCAATGTTAAACAGTATTACTCTGTCATATAAATATTCTTGTGAAAACCTGCTATCTTCATTATTGTTGTTGCCACATACAAGACCAATGACAGGTTACAAAGTGCATATGCCTGGGAATCTTCATTTTGATGCCTTTTAAAGGTGACATTAAACATCATTGTACAGTTTAACACTAACCATGATTTAGATGTGAGTCAATGTATTAGGTAAATGAAGGCGTTTTTAATTAGAAACAGTGCTCCTTTGATCTCATTATTGTAAAAGGTTTTTAATTTCATGAAAAGCAATTATGTTGTTCAGTGGAGAACCTCAGAATGAGCACTGTAAAACTGATTTTTGAACATAGTTTATTTGTTCTGCTTTAAATGATAGAATAAAGTGAGTTTTATCAAATAGAGTACATATATATCTTTATCTTTGAAGGTATGATATTTTGATATATCGTTAGCACCTACTGTTATATGGATAAGAAGTATTAACTGTATTATTGTACCAATACTTCCTTTCAGTTTGTTGGAATTTCCTTTGCCCAACATTGTATTCTATTAAGTTATCTTTTCACAACATCTTACATGGGAATTATTCAATTTTTCCTCTCATTGGCATGTTTTCCTGAATAGGTTCACTGATTTTATATACTTTTTCTTCTTGTCTTCCTGGCCTGATCAGCTACTCTGGTCTTTGTTTAAACAATCGAAGGAGCTGTGTGTTTCAGAGAGGAGATTTTGATCAGGGCTCCTTCAGAAAGGTGGAGCCGTACTTCCATTCTGGCAGTTCTTTCATGGTGTCAAACTGCGGAGGGAAGGCAAATCCCACCTCTGCTTTTTCACGGCAGTCAGTTGATTATTCTGAAGTTTAACGGTGCTCATGACCATTTTGGCAGCTGCAGTCAAACAGTATGCTGATGTTAAAAGCAGTAACTTTGATGTCAAGGTTCTAGTAGGGTTGGATACCAGTTGGGTACAGGGCTAGAGTGCTGGGGTAGGATGCCAGGTGGGAAAGGTGTAAGGTGCCAAGTAAGCAAAATGGCAAGAGGGCCAGGTAAGGGATGCAGTGTTAAAGTAGGTCAGTGTGGGTGGAGGTTCTGGCCCAACTGAGGGGTCGTGTCATGTTTGTTTGGTCTAGTAGAGGGTTAGGGGTCAGCCTAATTCCTGTGCCAGGGGAGTCAAGTCATGTCATGTCCAATGAGAGAGGGTGGACAGTTGATGGTTGAAGTGGGGGAATGGGTATTGAATCAGGGCCAGAGCTGAGGAAGGCAAGGCCGGGTCCAGGGGAGAGAGGGCTGTGGGTGGGTTTCGGAGGATGTTAAGTTGGGGAGATATCAAGTAATTATAAGATCTGTTTGATTGGTACTCAGGAGTTAGACTGTGTATTTAATAGTTTAATTTTGCCTGCATAAGTATTTTACTTAATTTCATCCAAATCTTCTGAATTCTCTGATTTGAATGGAGACTATTCGACCATTCCAGGCATAGTGGAATTGCTCAGCAGAGTGTTCAATTTTCCAAGCAATTCCTCTGGAGCCTGTTGTGATTGGGATTCTGCAGGGCTTTCATGTGAAACTCCTAACTGCACAGGAATAAAGACTGGTCATTAGAAAATCCAGGCCAATAACTTTGAAGAGAGTTAGCACATAGGTTGCTTGTGCTTTTCAATACCAACAGCCCTCCAAGTGGCCACTCATCAATACCATATTCTACTCCTGCAGCTTTGTTTCAGCCAATGACGTTTACTCATTGACTTGCAATGTTGCAAGTTTTACTCAGGTCAAGAGTTGAATGGATTGTGATTAAAATTTGCATTAATATTTGTTCGTGATTGATCTCCCAATCAAGAGGAGTATGGCCCAAAATGGAGATTTATTGTTCAGTTTCTTAAGGATTATTCCCTTAGGTAACCTGAGTGTTAACAAAAAATCCACATCTGAAAACTTTGCTACTCTGTTCTGATTACCTTTTCACAACTAGTTCAGTTATGGCTTGTACCTGATTGCTGCTGTTTCACTTTGGGGTTATGCTCTGTAGAATGGGACTCCAAATGAAAGTTCCTAATCTTAAAGGAGATCTGGAATTCCAGATTGCAGTGTAGGATGCTTGTTGCAGGTGATGTTAGAAATGGGAGAGTTTCTGTAAACTCTAATTTAAAAGACCAAAATGCAGCTGCAAACTAAGATTTCAAAAGCAGATTAACTAACTGGTCTGGAAGTTTTTGGGAATATGAGGAGGGGTTAGAAGGTTGGGTGAGCAAGTTTGCAGATGATACGAAAGTCAAAAGACCAAAATGCAGCTGCAAACTAAGATTTCAAAAGCAGATTAACTAACTGGTCTGGAAGTTTTTGGGAATATGATGGTCTGGTTAGCTAATTAAATATAGTTCTTTTTTGACTGGCTTTCCTGTTTTGTTTAAAAAATTAAAATGTGTGAAGTAATAGGTCACTCAGTCCATTGTGCCTGCTCTGTCTTTCAATAAGCTCATGGATGATCTGTTTGTGATCTTAATTCTTTTATCTTGCTTATCCTTTTGCTACAGAGTAGCAATCCTTTAGCTTTCTGGATTACACGCTGTACTTGTGTATTAACGCTTTGTAACCTGGAACACCATGTGCACCTCAAATTCTGCAGTTGGTTTCTGTTTGAGCAATACTCTGTTGCTTTATTCTTCCTGCCAAAGTGGGCAGCTTCACATATTCCCACATTACACTCCATCTGCCAGACTTTTGCTAACTCACTCAAGTTATCTGTATCTGTTGGCAGCCTCCTTAGGTCACTTTCACAACATACTTTCCTCCCTTCCTTGGGTGTCATCTACAAATATGGATACCACATCTTTGCTCTCCTCAACTAAGTTATTGATTTTAATTGTAAAAAAGCTGAAATGAAGCACAGATCTTTACTTCACAACATTTTGCCAGTGAGAAAAGAATTAATAATGCATACTCTATATTTTCTGCCAGTCAGCCAGTCTTCAATCTATACAAATATGTTAGCTCCTATACCATGAGCTCCTATTTTAAGCAACGTTCTGGAAATCCACAGTGGGTCTATAGGTTCTTCTTTATCCATACTGTATGTTAATCTATCAAAGAACTCCAATAACTTGTGTAAACATTACATCTGTTTTATTTACCAAAAATGGAAAAGAAAACTTTTAAAAACAAAAGAATGATGAAGGATTACTGCATATTTTGACAGCAGGTAACCTGGCACTCATTGTAATTACTGTTGACACAGCTGCTTTTCAAACAGTAGTGGAAGTTTAATTTTCAGGGGAGCTGGAGCCAGGGGTCAGTGTATGAATGGAGATTTGGCCAGCAACAAGTATCTATTTGGAACAAACACCGAAAATGCTGGAGAAACCCAGCAGATCTGGCCAGATATGAGGACAGAAAAACTGAGTTAATGTTTTGAATCCAGTATGACCCATTTTCAAGGTCATTATATCTGTTTCTCTCTCCATGGATGCTACCAGATCTGCTGAGCTTCTTCAGCATTTTCTGTGTTTGCTTTGTTTTCTTCCATCAATGCTGAATCTGTGCTGTGTTGGAAGAATTTCTGAACAGGGACGATCCACATTTTTCAAGAAACCCCAGTTCAGAATTCCAGGTCAGAATTGCTGAGCTCCTGGACAAGGAAAGAACAAAGGAATAGAATGGCAATCCAACTTTGATTGCCACTCTCCAGAGGATTCATGTTCCCTGTGTTTCTGAGTAATTAATCAATTATCATCCCATGTGAATACATGAACTCCAACACCATAACTTCCTATCCTATGCAGCAACCTTTACATAGCACGTTATCAAATGTCTTTTGGTAAACTAAATACAATACATTCATTAGTATCCCTTTATCTACCATGCTTGTTTCATCCTCAAAGGACTCTCATAAATTTGTCAATATGATTCCCCTTTCATTAAATCATGTTAACGCCTCTTGATTGTATTATGATTTTCTATCTCACTCATTATGGATTTCAGCATTTTCTCAATCTTAAATGTTATGTTAATTGGTCTCAAGACTTTTTCTCCCTGTGTCCTTCCTTTCTTGAATAGGAATGTCATGTATATGATTTTCCAATGGACCGGGATCTTTCAAAACTTGAAAACAATTTGGAAGAATGCAATTCATGCATTGACTCTTTTTTCCACCACTTCTTTTATGATCCTGGAATGCAGGCCACAGGTCCAAGAGACTTATCAGTCTTTTGTCCTGTTACTTTTTCCAGTATTTTTTCACCAGTGATTGTTCTAAATTCCTTCCTTCCTTTTACTCTTTGTTTTTCTATTATTTCTGCTGAAAAGTCAGATGACAAAAATCTTGTTGACAGTCTGTCATTTGCATGGCTCCCACTCATAATCCTCCCATCTCATCCCCTAAGAGACCACTCCTCATTTTAGCTGTTGTTTCCCTTTTAATGTATTTGTAGAAGTTTTCAGAGCCTTTTTATATTTCTTGCTAGTTTTCACCCAGACCCTCATTTCTCCCTCTTTTAGAAGTCCTCATTTACTTTTGTTTTTCAAAAGTGTCCTGGTCCTTTGACCTACCATTAATGTTTTTACATTTTATACATTTTCATTCAATTTAACCTGATTCTGAACTGACTTTTAAAAAGTGTTCAACTGTATCTGCAAAGAGGGTGCTCTAAGAATTTAGAATTGTAAATTTGCTGCTTACGATTGCATGTTAGTTAATGTGATCATACTTCTGCTCAACCAAACAACAAATCCTTCCTGAATTGAAATAATTACTGACTGTACTGATTGAGTGATGTTGATCTATATTGATAAAGATGCATTAGGTACTACAAGGGAAAACTTTTGCTGTTAGTCATGTTTGCATTTATGTTGTGTGTGTTTGCGAGTGTGTATGTGATTTCAGTTTGTAAGGCAAGGAAAACAAATAAACATTGCAGAAGTTAGTTTTCCTGCTCAAAATCAGACACACAAAGAAACATCAAAGTACTTTTGGGTTATCCTATTACATTCAGCTAATTTCTAACAACTATTCATGACATACAACTGCAAAATGTTTATGCAAAAAATTGTAACATAATGCAATTGCATTAAAAAAAAATGATTGTATGTTGTTAATCTAAAAATGGTAAAAATTACTCAACACAAATTACAGAAGCTTATTATAAGCACATAATCCTTACCATTACTTTTTCCAGGACTCAAGTCTAGTGGTATTGGCTTTAAAATACGCCTACAGTTAAAACCAGCTAATGTCTGTAATAATTACTCTTGCAAGTTTCCAGTAGTAAATAGATGTACATCGATGTGCAGAAACAAACAACTCAAATTATGTGTTTAAATAATGCAATATTAATAGTTACTTGCTGTGATGTATCAATGCATTTACAGTGAGTGAAAAAGGAAACAGTTTATGCATTTATATTTTGTGAAAAAGGATTCATCCAAGCCCATGACAAAATACTTAATGGGGTCATGAGGCTGTCAGGAGTGGAAGTGTGGTGCAGTAAGAATGGAGATTTGCTTCATCCTGTGTAATAAGATTTTATACATCTTGCATTTATGTGGGTTTATAATTATGTTCCATGTAGAGAAGAAATATTCTACTCCCAGGTGTGCAACAAAAATATCAAGAATTATTTTTCTACAGCTCCATATACAGAAAGTAGTTTAACTGATTAAACACTTGGGGAGAGCTGGGTGGGTTTGAAATAGGAGAAGTCATTCCAAAAAAAAAGCAAACCAGTGGTCTGCCACAAGGATTGGTGCTGGGTCTACTCCTTTTCCTCATTTATATGAATTATTTGGATGTGAACATAGGAGGTATAGTTAGCAAGTTTGCAGATGACATCCAAATTGGAGGTGTAGTGGACAGTGAAGGAAGTTACCTTAGAATGCAATAAGGCCTTGATCAGATGGGCCAATGGGCTAAGGAGTGGCAAATGGAGTTTAATCTAAATAAAGTGTTGCATTTTGGAATGGCAAATCAGGGCAGACTTATACACTTAATGGTAAGGTCCTAGGGAGTGTTGTTGAACCAAGAGACCATGGAATGCAGGTTCATAGCTCCTTGAAAGTGGAGTCGCAGGTAGACAGGATAGTGAAGAAGGTGTTTGGTATGCTTTATTGATCAGTGCATTGAATGCAGGAGTTAGGAAGTCATGTTGCAGCTGTACAGGACGTTGGTTTGGCCACTTTTGGAATACTGTTTCAATTCTGGTCTCCCTGCTATAGGAAGAATGTTGTGAAACTTGAAAGGGTTTGAGTTATAGGGAGAGGCTGAATATGCTGGAGCTATTTTCCCTGTGACCTTATAGGGGTTTATTAAATCATGAGGGGCATGGATAGAGAGAATAATGGGCATTAGGAATAGAGGAATATGGGCCAAATGCTGGCAAATGGGACTAGATTTATTTAGGATATCTGGTCGGCGTGGATGAGTTGGGCCAAAGGGTTTGTTTCCATGCTGTACATCTCTATGACTCTCTGACTGCATAACTGCAGATGTTGGAAATCAAAACTAAAGCAAGAATTGTTGGAGAAATGCAGCCAGCCTTGCAGCATCTGCAGAGAAAGCAGAGTTAACGTTTCAGAAATAATTCTATTTGGTTTGATCGGATTTGGTTAACAAATTCAGGTTAGGTCAAAGTTCCACCCATTAATATTGTTCACAGTGGGTAAAGCTGTGCAAAAGGTGATTGAATCTATAACCAACTCAACTACAGCCTGTAATGGAAAAAAGACAGAATTCACTCTGTCATGTACTCATGGATTTTCTTTGGAATAACTTGAGTGGCTAACTCGGCAGTGCTCTCAATTCTTATTAAAACGTTGGTAGGTTGAAGCCTTGCCCCAGAAGGATTGCTAAAGGAAGGCCACACAGTCAGAAGGATTGCTAAAGAGAGGCCACACAGAGTGAAGGGTTGCTAAAGGAAGGCCACGCAGTCATGAAGGATTGCTGAAGGAAGGCCACACAGTTAAAAAGATTGCTAAAGGAACGCCACACAGTCAAAAAGATTGCTAAAGGAACGCCACATAGTCAAAAGGATTGCTAAAGGAACGTCACACAGACAGAAAGATTGCTAAAGGAACACCACACAGTCAGAAGGATTGCTGAAGGAAGGCCACACAATCAGAAGGATTGCTGAAGAAAGGCCACACAGCCTGAAGAATTGCAAAAGCAAAGCCATACAGTCAGAAGGATTACTGAAGGTAGGCCACACTGTCAGAAGGATTACGGACGGTAGGCCACACTGTCAGAAGGATTGCTAAAGGAAGGCCGCAGTCAGAAGGATTGCTAAAGGAAGGCCACACAGTCAGAAGGATTACTGAAGCTAGGCCACACAGTCAGAAGGATTGCTAAAGGAAGGCCATACAGTCAGAAGGAATTCTAAATGAAGGTCACAGAGTCAGAGGGATTGCTGAAGGTAGGCCACACAGTCAGAAGGATTACTGAAGGAAGGCCACACAGTCAAAAGGATTGCTAAAGAAAGACCACCCGTACTCTGAATGAATGCTGTGGAGGAGTTGAACTCAGATCCCCAGAATATTACCTGGATCTCTGGATTAACAGTCCAGTGATAATACTAATAGGCTATTGCCTCCCCTTACAATATTACACCCATCATTCTCCCTTGTAAGTATCCCTTGTAATGAATATAAGTTTCACTCATGTTGTGGTTCCTGATTCCAAGGGTTGTCTTGACTCTGAGCTCATTAATTGACCCTATTACCGTGTACAACACCAGGTTTAATATAATCTGCTAGGTAAAAACAAGGGGTGGGGAGAAAGTAGCATAGAGTACAATAGGTGAGTGGGGGAGGGGATGAAGGTGATAGGTCAGGGAGGAGAGGGTGGAGTGGATAGGTGGAAAAGGAGATAGGTAGGTCAAGTCCGGACAAGTCATGGGGACAGTGCTGAGCTGGAAGTTTGGAACTACGGTGAGGTGGGGGAAGGGGAAATGCAGAAACTATTGAAGTCCACATTGATGCCCTGGGGTTGAATTAATTTTTCAGGCGGAAGATGAGGCTTTCTTCCTCCAGGCGTCTAGTGGTGAGGGAGCGGCGGTGAAGGAGGCCCAGGACCCATAATCTGCTCTCTGGTTAGTTCCAGTATATATCTTGAAAGTACTGTATGAATTCCTTATCCAGACTACCACTGTCAATGTTTTTTTTCATATGCAAATTAAAGTCAACCATGACTATTGCCATCCCTTTATTATAAGCACTCAATATTTCCTCCTCTCTACTTTGTCCCACTTTGTGGTTACTATGCCTTTAAATATGGTACTGGACTCAGACCCCATGGTTGTGGCATTGACATTCTACCCCACCCCGACTGTAAGATTCACTGAACTCCTCATCTGTGTAGAGCTAATTGCTTGGCCACTGCATGATCAGCCATCATGCTCTGGAGCTGAAATCTCACTGCTATGAGAAGAATTAGTCTTGATGAATAAATTTGCTGATGACACAAAGGTAAGTAAGAAAATAAGCTTTACAGAGGTCATAAGGAGGCTACAACGCAATATAGATAGATAAAGTTAAAAATCACACAACACCACGTGATAGTCCAACAAGTGTGTTTAGAAACACTAGCTTTGAGAGCGCCACTCCATCATCAGCTGATGAATCAGCCGTGCTCCAAAAGCTGGTGCTTCCAAATAAACCTGTTGGACTATAAGCAAGTGTTGTACTATCTCTAACCTAATCATAAGGGAAGCAACAAAGTGATCAAGCTGTGTCCTGACGACTATACTGATAAACTTCATCCTCGAATCTGAAGGATGTGTGAAAGTGCATTCCAAAAACATAGATTATGAATAAGTGGGTCATGCTTGACTACAGAATGTAATGAATGGAGTCCCACAGAGATCTGTAATGTGGCCTCAAATGCTTAACAATTTCCAGTGAATGACTAAGATATAGGGCGCAAAGTCATAGTCGCTGAATTTGCAGATGGTACCAAGGAATGTTAAAAAGTATCTTGTGAAGATGAAATAAGGATATTGCAGATGATTATAAATGGTTTGAGTGAATGGGTAAAAATGTGGCACATGGCTATAATGGGAAAAATGTGAAGTTGTTCACTTTGGCAGGAAAGATAAAAAAACACAGAATGCTACTTAGATAGAGGCCGACTAAGGAATCCCAAGTACAGAGGGAATTAAATGTTGTAGTCTATGGGTCACAAAAGGCTAGTATGCAGGTACAATGTAATCAGGAACACTAATGGAATGTTTCCTTTTGTGGACGCAGCTGGAACTGTCCAAAATTAAAAATTACCCTTTTGGGACTAAGATGAGGAGAGAATTTTTTCTGTCAGAGGACTGTGTTACTTTGGAACTCTCTGCCTCAGAAGTTGCTGGAAGGCAGGGTCATGGATTATTTCTGTCACAGAGGCAGGTAGATTCTTATTAGGCTGGGTAATCAGGTTATCGGGGGCAGTTGGGGATGTGAAATTTGAGACACGAACATATCAGCCATGATCAGATTGAATGGAGGAGCTGGCTCAAGGTATCCAATAGTCTATTTCTGCTCCTATTTTGAATCTTGGCACTGCAATGCTCTGCCTGTGTGGTCCAAGCAGCAGAACCTCAATTTGCAGCTCTGTTTCATCTTGTTGCTGGCGCAGGCTACATTATACCATTCCTCTGTTGCACTTTGTGGGTTATGCATGAATGGTATTATTTATGTCCTCTGTGGATATTCCCTGTCACCCATCACTGCAGCCCACCATTTACTAGATCTAAGTTGTAGACTTAAACAATTGTGTTAATTCAATTGTGAACTGCAAAGTCTGAGCCCCAATGTCCCCAAACTAGCACTTTACATCTCAGTGGGTGAGGGATGTTTGGAACCTGTGTATTGGTGAGGACGCATCGTGATCACGCTCACACCAAGAGGACTTGACTTGGGTTATCATAGATCAGCTATATGTTCAGAGAATGAAAATCCGTTCATTTTAGGAGTGCTGTTGTTTGTTGCCAAGGAGCTCACCTTACTATATGTGTGCAATCAATTGCTCCTGATATTTGTGGTAATCCAGCCATAACAGTGAAATCCACAGCTCTGGCTGCCTGAAAAATTAATTCAACTGAATAAGTATTGATGATGCTTCCTGATGCGATAGCGAGTGGTTGACTGTGATATTCCCTGTGCAACCCTGTAAATTCCCACAGGTATTCAAGTTCAATGTCACAGTGAGTTTCAATGCTACTGACATTGGAAGACCTCCCAATCCATGTGGATGCAGATCTTCTTGCAGGAGCTGTTAGTGGTGGAAACCCATGACATCTTCAGCTGCCTCTGCCATTGCAGCCCTGAAGTTTACAAGTAGTTGTGCTGCCTGTAGTGTTTTCAATCACCACAATTCTCAAAGTCGCACCAACCTCCAGTGGCCAACGTGGCTCTACTTAATTCCCTGCTGTTATATCCTGCTGTGTTCTGACTGCCCCCTGCCATTTCCTCTTCATCAGAGCTAGCAAGAATGGTGGATTGACTTGACCCATCACCATTTCTGCCTGAGGTAAGCTGTGACCAATTTGTGGGGAACTAGCTGATTATCATTTTCCTCAAGGAGCTCCTACCCGTCGTGTGTATTTTTGTCCATTGGAAAATTCTACAATCACATTGGGCAAAGTCTGACTTCCACCATGGCCAACCTTATCTTGGAGAATCACTGCTGTGATTATTTGGTGTTGATGCAGCCAACGTGATTAGATACTGGAGTAGTGTGCCCCTGTAAATGTGGCCTTGACTATGTACCTTCCCTTAATGCACTGCAATAACTGACCAAGACATCTTTGACAGCATCTTCCAAACCCATGCCTTCGACCAGGTAGAGGTTTTGTAAACCAAACATAGATTATACAAGAGACAAAGCCAAACTGAAATTTACATTTTATCCAAAGACAATGAAACTAGTCAACACCACTCATCTCCACCACAAAGGTGAGAAAGGTCCTCCCCTCCTATCTAAATTGAGCCACTTTGAGAACTTTTTTCAAATGTTAGAGATGAATCATCCCCAGTAAACATGGAATACAATCCTCTACTTCAACAAGCTGGTTTAGGCACAGAGAAGGGGATGGGTTTGACTGCACAACTGAAACATGCTGGTGAAAGGCTGTCCTTCTGCCTCCCAATAATTAAAGCAGCATTAACACCACTGACTGGAAAAGAATTCCAGGAAGTCAAGAACTTTAATGATAACTTCAATATCCTGAACAGTTGACAGCCCCAGAAGTAGTGCTGTGGTCTCCCTCCCTCCAGACTGCCTGTCTACCTCAGGTAGGCCAATCCTGTTACCGTTTGATTGCTGCCACCTAATCTCAATCTTCTTCTGACCTAGGATCATCACTTCCCAAAGAGGAAAAGGCAGCTGCTACTCACTCAAACTGCAGTGAGTTGACTGCCTTCTCTGCTGCTCATCACATATACACCATTGTGAATCTGAAGATACATATTCCTTGTTCTTATTTGGATATGTGCACAATTCCAGTGAAGTTGCCTTTTAACAAGCATTCATGACATGCAAAAACAAGCAAAAGGGCACCCCAGTGCTTCTTATGGTGAAGCTCTACCCCCTCAAAATTCTAAGAACTTCATACATTTATTTAACCCTACTGTTGGGAAGTTAATTTTTCGCTTTGCACATGTTTAAGTTCCCTTTCCTGCCCAGCTTCCCATTTCTGGCAACAGCACAAGATTCCACCCAAACCGAGCAGACTGCACTCCAGCAGGGTATTTTATTGGGTGCCACAATGTTTGACCATAACCCAGCTGGTTTCAACTCTTTGTAAATGAATTGGCTTTGAGTGGGTTAAAATCTCACTGAAATTGTTTCATCGCAGTTACATTACTGCATAGTGTAAAATGTGTGACCTGAAAGTTCAAAAGTTCTCAATAGAGCTGACGTGGTGTGTTAGAGGAGGATATAAGCCTACTTAAGCTGGATGATTGACCTTGCAAAAATGAAATAGCTGTCTAACATCTTCCCCCAAAACTAACAATGATACACTGGCAGATGAAAATTTTATTTTCATCAGAATTTATTGCATTTACATATCCATAATGGAAATGATCTCACACACCACAATTGAAAAGCAATATTCCCACTATCTATGACTCTATGACTCTGTTTCTAACTTGAATAACATCAGTACTTTTTCAGTATTATAAATTGAAGTGGTATTCTTGTATAAATATGACAATATTAAACCTCCACACATAGGAACAGTACATCTATTGATCACCTTGACAAACTATTATTCAGCTTGAAACCAATCTATAATTACCTAAAAACATAACATTTTTAAAGATAGGTTGAAGAAACAAAAATATTGAGTTTATTAAACAGTCATTGAAAAAAATTCTACTTGCCTTCTTTTCAGTAAATCAATAAGTAAACTACTTTTAGCCTTTGACGTTATTCCATGTCAATTATTGACAATGATTATATTTCAAAGTGATGATGTTTATGTGGAATCGATAATCATTGACATTAATTGCAGGTCATTCAGTAAATAAGAATGACTAAGGGGATAGCAAACTTCAATAAATAGATTGACAAATTAAAACTAAAAGATTTTGACGATCCCAGATGATTTAATAGTTAAACCCAGTATAGCCGTTGTGGAAAAAAATCCAAAATTGATAATGTCAGCGTGAAATTTCCACTTTTGCTCTGCTTATTGATTTCAGGGAAAATTGACACCAAAATTGCACCAGTTTTGAAATGTTTCCCCCTTGACTCCAACACAATTTTTGCTTAAAACTCATTTGCAAATCACAAAATGCAAAATTTGTCATAATCCATAACAACTTAACAATGATTTAAAATGAAGTTTTTATTTTCTCATTAGATTTTTCAAGAAAGCATTTTCTTTCATGTATTTAATCATGGCCATTTGTTGATGTTTGAGCATCTAAAATAGGCTTATTAAAAAATAAACACTTTTATCACAATCAATTAAAATATTCAGACTCTTTTAAAACATACATTTTAATACCCATCTCCACAAAAGAATCAGTTAATGTTTAGAATGTTCCTGAAAGCCTGCAAAATTAACTCAATTAATGGAAATGTTTAGTGATTAATTCACCCTGGGGGCATTGTGAATTTTGTGGGTGGATCTTGCTTGCAGCACAGTTCTTTTCAAATTAGCACAAAAGGAAACAGAAAATATGCTAAATCCATGAAACACTTAAAATTCCATTACTTGTCATGCTGGTTCCATTGATTTTGCTTGATTTCTGCTTGTGCACATGCCTTCAATTGGGTGAGCTGTGTACAATAACAGACTTCAGGACAGGCCTCTGGGTTTTCATCCTCCAGAAGATGCAGTATCTGAGGAACCCGAGGGAGTACGGTGTTCCTGAACATTGGTGGAATGGGACAAATTTGATGTGGGATCAGTTGTTCCCCTCTCTGGATGGAAAGTCAGAGGTGAGCCTAACTCTGTTGGTGCTGTCAGCCATGTTGCATACTTGTGTGATTCTGGCATGGCATCTGGCACCTTGAGGTCATGTGGCTCATATCCAATTGTTAGCAGCCAATTACAAAGGGAGCAGCTCTACAATCGTGGTCATACCACTAGGAATGGTGAGCACTAGTGGGACTGGAGCATGACGTAAATGGAGCGGCCTTCCTGTGGCCTGTCAGACAGGCATCCAGAAAGGAAAAAAACAATAAAACTTGCAAATACACATACTAGGCTGACTCATCTTGTGAAGTTCAAAATGGACCTCCAGTATGACCAGTACGTTAATTTCCAATAATAAAAATTGCTTTCTGGTTTTCCTTGTAGGTAGTGGAGACACAATCAGGAGAGTGGTGCAGTGGCAGGAGGGTAATTCAGTGACGTGCCTTTAATGCTCGTTGACCCATTGGCGGACATAGGCCCTAAACCTGCACCAGTCTGCCATGGTATACCAGTCAGTCTTGCAATGTCCCAGCATTCCTCCCAGCCCTCATCGTCAGTACAGTACCAGCAGCAGGAGATGTCTCTTTAATGAAAATTCAGTTTCTCTTTCCAGTTCAGGTCAGTTCTCTCTTGACCATAAAAAAAAATCTCTCGACCAAGCCCACCTCCGTTAACTATCTTCATTGGCTGACATCCATTCTTACTCTTTCTTTCTCTCCAGTTTGCAAAACTCCCTGAAAGGTTTTCAAAGACAAGGGTACAATATGAATATAAGTTGTTGATTTTGGAATAATTCTCCTGTAATTTTCAAGCCATTTGGGGGCTTTTTTGACCTGAATTTTCTCATATGTAACACAGCTATGTACCCATTAACTGGTGAAAGTTTAATTTCTAGAATAATATATTACATTTTCTGTTCCATACAATATTCTGCTTATCTTAATACCTCTGAAAAACTGGGAGCATTATGTCTGAAAACTAATTTGAGAAAGGGTCATAAATTTGATTTCATTGTGTTTCGTGATGGGATAATGTGACCAGAATACTTAAACAGCATTTTGAGAAGAGCTTCCTTGATAGCCCCATAGGTAATGACTTTGTCTCATATAAAATGAGACCGGATAAGTGAAAGTTTCAGATTTGATCCATGGTTAGTGCAAAGCTACTGGATTTCCCGTTGTTTCCTTATGGCAATTACCCTCAATGTCCTTGCATCTGGCAAAAGATCCTGCTTCTGATCCATGAACAAGTATTAAAAAATCAAATAGAAAAACAGAAGTTGCTGGAAAAGCTCAGCAGGTCTGGCACAGGGTCCTCTGAATAAGGGTCGCTGGACTCAAAGTGCTAACTTTGATTTCTCTGCATAAATGCTGCCAGAACTGCTGAGCTTTTCCAGCAACTTCTGTTTTTGTTTCTGATTTACAGCATCCGCTGTAATAAAAATCCAGTGTTGTGTATATCAGCAGGAGCTGAGATGCATAGTCACATATAATTGAAATATTATACAGTCAGACTTGGAATAAGAAGCAGCATCATTGTGTGACAACTTGATAAAAAAACTGTCAATGAGCAAGTCATTTATGGTAAAGTTATTTGTAAAATTCATTTATTCCATCCTTATTGTGAATTTATTTGTTAAAGACACAGCTGAATATTTAAGTAAATTTGAAAAAAGAGTTGAAGATTTAAAAGAAATACAGCAAGATGGCAAATATTCAAGCACAGAAATTGGACGTCGTTACACCTTTTTAAAGAGATATCCTGTGCCCCAAGCATGTCTGAGCGACCCTAAGCTTGGGTTGTTTGATATTTTAGCTGACACCAATATTAGATTTAAACACATGTCGAGCCATTACATAGCATGCCATGCTTGGATTTACCAGCTTTCATGAACTCAGGAGGTTATGCCATATTATATGCAAATTATGTCTGTTTTAGGATTGCACTGTCAAGTCAGCAATGTGAAATGGATGAGGCACCATTGCCTCTACCAAGGAGTCTTCAGCAGCTGGGATAGCCTGATCATTGCCCTGCATCAGATGATTAGTAAAATAGGCCATAAATAATTTTTGCACCAAAGAATCAAAGAATCTTAAGGACACACTAAATTTGTGGGCAAATGCCAGCGACATTCACATCCCATGAAAGAATAAAAAAGGGGCAGATTTTAACCCATTCAAATCCCATTCATTTTCACAGAATTAATAATTGAGACACAGTTTTTCTTGCTTTCTTATTTTTAGCTACAGTCTTCCCCTTTGCACATTCTCCAATGGCACAGCGTTAGTTTCGCTTGTACACTGATAACACTCAGTTCTACCTTAATAGTAGGTAAAAACAATGACTGCAGATGCTGGAAGCCAGATTTTGGATTAGTGGTGCTGGAAGAGCACAGCAGTTCAGGCAGCATCCGAGCTGCTCGTCCAGAACCACTAATTCAAAATCTACCTTAATAGTAACTCTTTCACTATTGCTAGGCCATTCAACTGCTCATTCAGCACGCAGAACTGCATGAACAGAAATTCATTCAATTAAATATTGGGAAGACTTGAAGCCATCAATTTCAGTTGCTGCTTCAAATTTTATTCCCAAGCTACTGATTCCATCCTTCTTCTGGGAAGCAGACTGAGATTAAGCCAGTCTGTTTGCAAACTTGGCATAATGTTTGATCCTGAGATAAGCTTCCAGTCTTGTAATCATACTATCATGATTTCCATTAATATTTGCATTCACATCTCTATCTCTGTACCATTTCCTGCCTTGTTCCTGTCTCAGATCATCTGCTTCTGAATACCTCATTCATGTCTAAGTTACATCGAGATCCAACTAGTGGCTACTAGCAGAGACACAAGCCTGACTGGTATCCCACATTTCTTCCCTCCAAAAACCTTAATGCTCATAAACTGCTGCCTGCATTTTAAATCACAGCAAGTCCACTTTCCCTATCACATGCATTGTTACTGACCTAGAATCCTAGTGGTCAAGTAATATCTGAGTTTTACATTAACATCCTTGATCTCAAAACCCTTCTTTGTCATGTCCTTCCCCAGCTCAATAGTCTGCTTGAGCCTCATTACTATCCAAGATAACTGCACTCCACTAATTCTGGCATTTGAGCATCCTCAATCTTAATTGCTCCAACCTTGGTGACCGTGCCTGTTAGATGTTTGTCTCATCTGCCACATATCTCACTGTGGACTCCATTTCCCAGACCCCAATAAGATTCCACCTTGTGTCTGTCTAAATCTATGGATGAGAAATGTCCCAGGATTTTCTTTGACCTAGAATCCTATGGTATTCCCTCCCTGCACCTCTTTGCCTCTTTACTTCACCTTTCTTTAAGACACACTTTATAACTAATTGTATGTGCATTCCATCAAGCCTGAATTTGAATTTGATTTAGTTTTATTGTGAGTACAGTGAAAACTTTACAAGTTGCCACTTATGGCAACATCTTAGGTTCAAAGGTACCTAGGTACAGATACTTGAGTACACATACTCAGTAAAAAAATTAGAAAAATTAGAAAAAAAGAGAACTTAGGACAAAGTCCATTTAATTCATTTCATGGTTTTGGGATTGAGGACCAAACCCACTCCACACTGGAAACCCAGACCGGACTCAGCATGATGCTGAAGGAAACATTGGATGGAGTCACAGACTGACTGAAGTCACCATAAGGAGACTTGGACTGATGCTGACTGATGGACTGAAGCCACCAAAAGGGGTCCCATGCCACTGTCAAAGCTGCTGACGGGAGTCCCAGACTAACCATGCTGCCATGAAGACACCGCAAAAGACTTAAGGAAATCCTTGACCATTGGAATCCCAGGCCTGGATTCACCTTGTCTTCAATCACTGCTGAAGCAGTTCAGTCAAAGGACTCACCAGGGTGCAGCCATGAGGAATGGCCATCTTGCAATAATTCTCTGTGGTATTTACAGTGGTATTGCTTTCTTCCTGGTCAAACTGGAAGAGTCTTGCTGAGAGAACAATGGTGAGTTTGTTGCATGACTGCAATTCGTACAGATTACAGAATATGATCTAGATTACTACAGAGACTGGTAGAAGAACAGTAGCCTCAGAAGAATTTCTTACAAACGCTTCCATTAATCTGTCCCAGGTACTTTGATTTTGATTTGATTTGATTTATTACAGTCATTAGGAAAGATGTACAGTGAAGAGTGTTGTTTTATGTGCTTTACAGGCAGATTGTATTGCACAAGTGCAGCAGGGTAACAGAACAGAGTACAGGGTATGATGTTACAGCTGCTGAGAAGGTGCAGAGAGAGATCAACATTGACATTAAAGAGGTCCATTCAGAAGTCTAATAACAGTGCTTGTGATACCACCACAATGGGTGGTGCTTTCTTCATTCAATCAAATATTAATCCTCGCTGATGCTTTCCAATCCATAACCAGTGAAACCTTACTCTTTGACAAAGCCTTCCTCACCTGACTTGTACCACCTTATGTGGACCAGTGTCAACACTTGTTTTACAATGGTCCTGTGAAGTGTCTTGAGAAATTTAATCACATTAAAGCAATTTGAAGTTGTGCTATTTATGAAAGAATCTTCATCTTTTAATCAAAGAAAATCCTGGGACATTTCTCATCCATAGATTTAGACAGACACAAGGTGGAATCTTATTGGGGTCTGGGAAATGGAGTCCACAGTGAGATATGTGGCAGATGAGACAAACATTAAGCATTTGAGATGATCTTGCCTCAGCTTTTATGCTTTTCACAAATGGCATGGTGCAGAGCTTGACCAGAGGCGGGTCCAATCCCTGAGACAGAGTGAGTGCGATGTATTGGAAAGCCGATGCTGACACAAACCCTGGTGAATTGAGACGGAGATTGACCATCTTCCTACACTGTGAGGCATTCCTCCTGATGGCTGAGACTGCTTTAACCCCAATGGCAGCCTCAGACCAGGCTGGTACAGTCTGGGGTCATGGCCTGCACTGCTGGAGTTGGGGGGAGAGGAAGCCCACCTCTGCACTACCCTGTCTAGCAGGAACTCAAGGTCCCTCATGCAAAATGGGGCACTGACTCCCCCCCTGTTGCCATGTCAGGAATCTTTCAGGGCAGCTCCTGTCTTGAGATTGATTGATTATTGTCACATGTACCGAGATACAGTGAAAAATGTTTTTTTTGCTGTTAAAAGCAAATTGTACTATGCAAAGCTCATGAGGGTTGTGCAACAGATTGCATGACAAAGCTATGGAAATAATAATTCAAAAGCCAGAGTATGGCAGAAGGAATGAATAAATATTTTACACCAGTCTATAAGGTAGAGGACATTAGTAGCATTCCAAAAATATTAAATAATCATAGGGGAGGAATATACACAATAACTACCACTAGAGAATAGGTACTACAAACGCTAATGGAGTTAAAAGCTGATAGGTCCCCTCGTTGAGTTCGGTTCCAACTTCAGACTTTAAAGAAAGTAGCTACAGTGATAAAAGATGCACTGGTTGTAACTTTCCAAGAATCCTGAGATTCTGGAAAAGTCCCAGATGATTGGAAAACTACCAATGTCACAATTTTATCCAAAAAGAGAGTGATTCAAAAAAAGAACAAATAGGCCAGTTAGCCTAACATCTGCCATTGGGACGATGCTACTGGAGTTTAATATAAAGCTAATAATAGCAGGGCATTTGGAAATACATAAGTCAGCATGGATTAATGATGGGAAAAATATACCTGAAAAATCCATTGCAGTTCTTTAAAGAGGTAACAAGCAGGATAGATAACAGGGAACCAATAGTTGTAATATATTTGGATTTCCAAAATATATTCTATTCAGGACAGCTCATCAGGCTGCTTAATAAGATGTGAGCCCATGATCCTGGGGGTGATATTAGCATGAATAGAGTATTGGTAACTAATATAAAACAAAGAACTGGGGTAAAGGAGGCACTTTCATGACAATTTGTATATCGTGTCGCACCACAGAGTCAGTATTGGGGTCACTATTTTTAATGATACATATTATTGACTTGGGGAAAGGAATTTAATGTACTATCTTCACGTTTGTAGTAACACAAAAATTATTGGGAAGGCAAAGACGATGATGACACAAAAAGTCTGCAGCTCAATACAAACAGGCTAAATGAATGAGCAAAAACTTGGCAGCTAGAACATAGCCTGAGTAAATGTGAGAGCATGAACTTTGGCAGGAAGAATAGAGGAGCTAGATATCTTTTAAGCGAGGAACGACTTTTACAGACAGTTACAGCACAGAGGATTTGGGGCTCTTTGTGCATGAATCACAAAAAGCTATCATCTAAGTTCAGTGGATAATAGGAAAGATAAACAAAATTACTTTTATTTCAAGAATTAGACTATAAAAATAGGAAAGTCTTGCTAAAGTTATACAAGGCACTAATCAGACTGGACCTCGAATACTGTGAGCAGTTTTCCCCTTATCGAGTGATAGATATATTGGCACTAGTGGCATTTTGAGAAGGTGCTCTAGTTTGTTTCTAAGTATGGAGAGATTTTCTTATGAGGAGGGTTTGAGTGGGTCGGGCTTGTTTTCATTGGAGTTTAGATGAATGAGATAAGACCTTATCAAAGTATGTAAAATATTCAAGGGATTTGACAGGATAGATGTCGAGACATTGTTTCTCCTTGTGGAAGAGTCTAAACAAGAGTAAAGGATTGTGCACTTAAAACAGACTTTTTCTCTCAGAGGATAATCAATCTTCAAAATTCTTCACTGAAGAAGGCTGTAGAGGCTGTTAAGTAGATTGAAAGCTGAGATAGACAGTATTTTTTAATTAGGAAAGGAACCAAGGGTTATGGGGAATGTAGGAAAGCAGAGTTGAGGATCATCAGATCAGTTATGATCTCATTGAATACTGCAACAGACCCTTTGGGCTGAATGGCCTACTTCTTCTCCTGCATCTTCCAGTTTTATATCAGGTAAGCATTGATCTTACAGAAAGACGCAGCAGGCTTGAGGGGCTGAAAGGTCTACTGCTATTCCTATTTCTTATATTTTTATCTTTTAACTGGACTTTGCTGATGTTTACATTAATCTCTTCCCACCTTACTTCATCTAATTCTATCAATATTCCTTTCTCTTTTATGTGCTTTACCTAGTTTCCCCTTAATTATTTAATTTTGTCATGTTTGCATTTATGAGCGTTCATCATATCCCATGAACAAATTATCTGCATGAGGATTCTTTAGGTGCTTATAGCGGGTACCTTCAAATGTTGATTTAGCATTCAATAAATAATATAAAGGAAAACCTTTCAACAGCAAATATCAAGCAATAAGTATTCAGATGCTCACCCTGAGAACATCCTTCCATGAATTGAATAAATTTTGAGATTTGAATGGTTTGTCTTCATTACATTGTTCTTAGTCTAATAAGATCACATGCATTTCTAGTACACACCAATAAACTGGCTTTAAGGTTAATAATATTGATCATTGAACAAACAATAAGGTAGATCAGTGAATTTAAATTGGTAAGATGTTTAAGCAGCAGCTCTTTGTGTGCAAATATATCTTGTGGCAGTTCCCTTAATGGCTCAACCAGTTTATCCAATGAGTATTTAAGCACTACGATTCAGAACGATTTCATGTTTTATGGCCAGTTTATGTTGAATTAGTTGCATGACAGTTATAATTAACAGAGCAAGAATATGATTTCAGTCAGGGAGAAGAGAGCCAGGTAAGGATTCCATATTTGTCTTACATCACACAACCCACACTGCAAGTGTATGTATGTGTGGCAATCAGCTGGAGAGAAAATTGGATTTGACTCTGATGTCCCTTGTAATCAAATAGTGCAGCAACACTCATTTTCAAGGATTATACATAAATAATGGCTACTAACCAGACAGTAACTTGAACTACACAAGTGTATCGCAGTATGGAATCAATTTCTTAGTGTAGAGCAGAGGACAGGAGAAAATGTACTCCTGCTGTTCACCTTATTTGCTAGTCCAAGCTAGTGATGCCCGTTTTCATCGTTGCTGTGTGAGACAGGGTTCTTGTGAACTGTGCTGTGTCAGTAAAGTATATGGTTTTCATTTTGCATTGTAATTCCTTGATAATGACAATTCATTATTTAGTATTTTGTAATGAAGTTTATATTCTATTTCACATTAAGTGTTTATGCAAAATTTAATTGATATTCAGTGTCAACAAATTATATCCTTTATCGTGATTATGTTTGAAAGAAAGCATGTATGAAGAAATTGCCCTAAAAATGAAATAGCATTGCATGAACTTGGAAAGTGATCTTGCATAAAAGTAGAAGAGAGAGAACTGATTGTTTCAGGCAATTGAAGAAGAATAATCGACAAGAGAATGCAGGAATTACATGTAGATGTCACTATCAGTTCTCTTCTCTTTATGAGAATCATGGCATACCTGACCATTGTCAAATCAATCAACACATGATCTTACATTGATTCAATCAAGCTATTGATTGGTTATTGACAAGCAATTACACAAACCTTAGAACCTTGCACTACATTGAACAGTATGGACAAAGGTAATCTCCTAGTATTCCAGTGACATTGCCATAATTGTTTAACCTGAAATTGCCTACTAAGCTTCCAACAAGACAGGCATTAAGTGCATGTAATTTTTAACATCAGCAAGGATAAATTTGATTTGTTAGCAGCAAAAGCACATGTCAGGAAACTTTTTTTTAGATTAGATTGCAGCGTGGAAACAGACCCTTCGGCCCAACAAGTCCACACCGACCCGCCGAAGCGCAACCCACCCATACTCCTACATTTACCCCTTACCTCACACTACGGGCAATTTAGCATGGCCAATTTACCTGACCTGCACATCTTTGGACTGTGGGAGGAAACCGGAGCACCCGGAGGAAACCCACACAGATACGGGGAGAACGTGCAAACTCCACACAGTCAGTCGCCTGAGGCGGGAATTGGACCCGGGTCTCAGGCGCTGTGAGGCATTAGTGCTAACCACTGTGCCACCGTGCCGCCAACTAATGCATAATGCATAACAAATACCAGACCTGCAGAACTGTTTAGATTTGTGAAAGTTTCTGTGTGTCACTTACTAAACTTACAGTGTAAATGGTGAAGGTCCCCTCACAAGTGGAATATGCAATATTAACAGGTTACTTCTTTTGTTCGTTCATGGATGTGGGCATTGCTGGTTGGGTCAACATTTGATGCTGAGCTGTTATTGCCCTGAGAAGGTGGTGGTGAGCTGCCTTCTTGAACTGCTGCAATCCTTGGTGTGTTGGCAGTGCTATTAGGAGGGGAGTTCTAGGACTTTGATCCAGCAACAGTGATCAAAAAGAGATATGTTTCCAAGTTAGGACAGTATGAAGCTTGGAATGGAGCTTCCAGATATTGATGTTCCCATGTATCTGTTACTCTGTCCTTCTTGTCGAGGTCACAGTTTTGGAAGGTTCTGTCAAAGGAGGTTTGGTGACTTGCCACTGTGCATCTTTTACATGGTTCACGCAGCTACTATTGTGCATCTGTGGGGGAGTGTATGGATGCTGAAGGTGGTAGATGGGTGTCAATCAAGTTTGATGATTTGTCCTGGATTTTGTTGACTTCTTGAGTATAGCTGGAGTTGCTTTCATCCTTGCAAGTGAAGTATATTTCATCACATTCCTGACTTATGCACTATATATGATTGAATGCGGAAAATCATGTTGTAAGAAATTGTTCAAAATGCATTGTATTAACTCATCCTCAATGTTAATTTGATTAATCAATCTGTATAATGATTAATATCATGCAGAATTATTGCAGTACCAATTATTGCAGTACCTCTATATTTCTTCAATTAGACTGAATTATTTTTGATAACAGCAATTGTGGCTTGAGAAAAGAGCAATGGGATAACTGTTGAGTATCATTATGCCTTGACAGTTCTTGGAAATACTATCCATTGCTCTGGTTGTAGGTACTAAAGGTGACATAGTTTGGTAGTAGCGTCATGACCAAAGTGAACCATTGATCCTGAGTGACGTTCCTGCACAACATGCATTCCTTCAATATGCCCTTAGAATACGAGCATCTTCACAGTCCTCTTCTCTGCCTCCCTCTTTTGACGTTTGATCCTGTTGTCTCCTGGTTGCTTGGTTCCCCTCATAATCCTTCAGCACCAAAGGTAGCCTTATGAGATGATCACTTACATCTGCATTCAGACCATTTTGGGATAACGATAACAACAGTCCATAACCAACAAAGTCATTCCTGCTGTGGATAAAGCCACGTTTCCAAATAGATGGAACAAGACTGAAGATTGCCCAGAAATAAAGTAACAGCCTGAAATAATAAACTGCTGATGAAGAGTATGGGATGGCATTATAGGCAAAACACTGGATATAGCTAGAAATAAGATATCAAACTAGTGAAGACATAACACAGATCTACTGGGTGTCAAACAATTGAAACAACATTTGAAAGATAGAGCTATACAATGTCACAACCAGTGGATCTGATTTAAGTTCTGCAGTCCTGGCACATTCAGTCATGAATGGTGATGGACAATTAAACAATGAACAAGATGAGGAATCTCCACAGAAATTTCCGTTCTCTATGATGAGGAAGTCTGGCACAGCAGTACAAAACAAGTCTGAAGCATTTGCAAAAATCTTCTATTTACAACAACAGCTGGAAGCCAATTATAAGTTTGATGTTGACCCCCTTCTGAGGTCCACAGCATCACTTGCGCCAGGTATCAGTCAGATTTACTCACTTGAAATGATATTATTAAAGGCATTGGAGACTTCAAAGCCCTGAGAACACTCTGACAGTAGTATCGAAACCGTGTGCTAGAAAACTAGTCATGCCTCATCGACTGTTTCAATATAGCTACAAGACTGGCATTTATGTGGAAAATTGACCAAGTATGTCTTGTTTACAAAAATCCTGTCAATTAACTCACTATCAATCTATTCTTTATCATCAGCAAATGTTTGGAAGCAGTCATCAATGGTGCTATCAAGAGGCACTTGGAAAATAATAACCTGCTCATTCATGTTCAGTTTAAGATCCATCAGGGCCACTTGACTCTTGACTTGAAACTAGTCTTGGTCCAAACATAGACCAAAGAGCTAAATTCCACAGGTGAGATGAGAGTTACTGCCCATAATGGTATAACGGCTGCAGAAAGGAAGTTTGAGGGGGATCTGCCTCTGGAGGTAGTATTGGCTGAAGTCAGAAATAGGAAAGGTGCAGTCACGTTGTTGGGTGTTTACTATAGGCCCCCCAATAGCAGCAGAGATGTGGAGAAACAGATTGGGAAACAGATTTTGGAAAGGTGCAGAAGCCACAGGGTCGTAGTCATGGGCGACTTCAACTTCCCAAATATTGATTGGAAGCTCTTTAGATCAAGTAGATTGGATGGGGCGGTGTTTGTGCAGTGTGTACAGGAAGCTTTTATAACTCAGTATGTAGATTGCCCGACCAGAAGGGAGGCCATATTGGATTTGGTACCCGGTAATGAACCGGGACAAGTGGTGGGCTTGTTAATGGGTGAACATTTTGGTGATGGTGACCACAATTCTGTGACTTTCACCTTGATTATGGAGAGAGATAGGTGCG
>NC_057715.1:66536783-66559695 GCF_004010195.1 Chiloscyllium plagiosum | reverse complement strand
TTTGGAGAGGGTGCAGAGAAGGTTTACCAGGATGTTGCCTGGAATGGAGAGGAAGTCGTACGAGGATAGGTTGAGAGTTCTCGGCCTTTTCTCGTTGGAACGGCGAAGGATGAGGGGTGACTTGATAGAGGTTTATAAGATGATCAGGGGAATAGATAGAGTAGACAGTCAGAGACTTTTTCCCCGGGTACAACAGAGTGTTACAAGGGGACATAAATTTAAGGTGAAGGGTGGAAGGTATAGGGGAGATGTCAGGGGTGGGTTCTTTACCCAGAGAGTGGTGGGGGCATGGAATGCGCTGCCCGTGGGAGTGGTAGAGTCGGAATCATTGGCGACCTTTAAGCGGCATTTGGATAGGTACATGGATGGGTACTTAATCTAGGTTAGAAGTTCGGCACAACATCGTGGGCCGAAGGGCCTGTTCTGTGCTGTATTGTTCTATGTTCTATGTTCTATAAGATCAAAGCAACACATTTGACTGAGTGGGGCATCAAGAGGTACTGGCATAACAAGATTCAATGGGAATCGGGGGAAAACTGTATTAGTTGAAGTTACATTTAGAGGAAGGAAGATGGTTGTAGTTGTTAGAAGGCAATTACCTTAGTCTAATAATATCAGTCTATGAGTTCTTCAGGGTACTCTCCTAGACCCAATCATTTTCAGTTGCTTCCGCAAAGACCTGGCCTCTGGTATCCAGGAGAAGCACTGGACGTAGAAATACGGTGTCAAATTAGTGGAGGCATAACACAGATCTACTGGATGCTGAACAATTGAAACAGCATTTGACAGGGCTATTCAATGCCATAACTAATGGATCAGATCTAAGTTCTGCAATCCTGGCACATCTAGTCATGAAAGGTGATGGATGATTAAATAACTCAGATCAGAAGTGGGGATGTTCACTAATGATTGCATAATGTTTAGCACCATTTGCAACTCCTCAGATACTAAAGCAATCCATGTTCAAATACAATGAAATTTGGACCATATCCAGGATTGGACTGATAAATGGTAAGTAACATTCATGCCATGCATGTGGTAGGCAATGACCATCTCCAACAATAGAGAATTTAACCATCAACCCATCGACATTTAATGGGATTACCATCACTGAATCCTCCACAGGCAACATCATAGGGGCTACCATTGACCTGAAACTGAACTGGCCTGGCCATATAAATGTCGTATCTATAAGTAGGTCAGAGGCTAGGAATTCTGTAGCAAGCAACTCACCACATATCTCTCCAGCGCCTTTCCGGTTGAAATGTAATCAGACAGTGTCAATTCATAATAAAGGATCCTCTGGGAAAGGGTGATTATAATGACAAAAAAAAATCACATTGAGGTTGAAGGTCTTAAAGTACAAAGACAGGATTGGCCGCAGTACACTAAGAAAATAGGTTAAAATACAAGTTGATATATAAGCAGCAGCAGACATTACAGAGAATATTCATAACTTTCAACTCAGCTACATTCCAATGAGGAACAAATAGTGTACAGGAAAGATGCAAAATCTATGGCTAAGAAAAAAAGGAATAGTATCAAATTGCTGAAAGTACATATAATTCTCTAAAAGTTATTGATAGATCAAAAGATTGGGAAAATTTTGGAAACAAACAAAAGAAAAAAGGATATTAGAGTTTAAAAATAAACTGGGAAGAAATATCAAAACAGGCAGCACCTCTCGAAATGTATAAAAAAAAATAGAAATTGAATAGTAGTCCAATAGAGATGGAAATGAATATGAGGCACAAGGAAATAACAAAGATTTGAAGAAGTATTTTCTATTTGTTTTCACAGTGGAAGGTGCAAGAAACATAAGAATAGTAGAAAATCATGGGTTAAAAGGAAAGGAAAACATTAAAACAATAATTCTCACAGAGAAAAATTAAGAGGAAAGTAATAGGATTGAAGGCCAACAACCTGGACGTGATGCTTGCATTTTACTACCTTAACATGGGTGGCTATACAGAAAATGAATGCATAATTTGTAATCTTTCAACATTTCCTTGATTCTGGAAATGTCTTTGTGGATTGGAAAACTTTCAACGTAAGACCTCTATTTAAGAAAGGAGGTAGAAAAACATAAGAAACTACAGGCCAGTCAGCCTAACATCTGTAAATGGGAAACTATTCAAATTAATTATTGAGGAAATAGTTCCAAAGCATTGAGAAAATTATAATGCATTATAACATAGTTTTATGAAAGTAAAATCATTCTTGACAAATTTGTAAGAGTTTTTGAGAATGTAACAAGTAGGCTAGATACAGTGGAACCAATAGATGTAGTGTATTGGTTTTCCAAAACACATTCAATATGAGCTCACATCTTGAGGAAAGATGCAAAGTGAGTAAGTGCTAAGAGCAAGTGTGCACCTCTGAGCTGCATCATAGTCTAATCAATGAATTAGGTTCTTGTCCCAGCAGACAGTGATTTGGTAGCAGCATTACAATAAAAGGTGCCAGTTCGTATCAAAGTACAACATTGAAATTTAGAACACTACTGTAAACGAATCAGGTATATGCCATGATGATGTGGTGAGGCCAGTACTGTCAGATGCTTTGATCTGTGGAAAGTTGGGGTTCTGCCCATAGAGCATGTGCTCAAATGTTAGAGGCTGTTATCAAAGATGGAGGAGCAAGCGACAGGAGTTGCCAGGTAACTAATTTTCATTTTGGGAATTGTCACCATCTGGTCTCTAGCCAGTAGTTGGAAGCTCTATATAAGTGAGGTGAGGATAACTAATAATGAGATATCAATGCATGTTAATCCATACAAAGAGGTCTCTCATTGCTCACTAATGAAAATATTGACTCACTGTCCAACATTTGTCTGGGAAACAGGACTTTTATTCTCAATGCTAAGAAGCTCCTTGCTGGCCATTTCACATGCTTTTCTCTAATTTTATCAAAAAAGCTGACTTGGTTGAGGGGCTGGGAAGATTCCATCCAGAGTGGTTTTCAGAAAGTTGTTAATCTTGAGTTCTCCACACTAGAGAAAAGAGGAGGTTGTTTAATTGAAAAATTGAAAAACTGAGTTAGATGGATTGTTCGTCTGCAAGGGAGTCAAGAATTATAATGGTCACATCGGAATGCATAGCTGGTGACGACAGTATGCAGCACATTATTTATTTCTGTGTCTACAATCCCAGCAGAAGAATCTTTCATCTTGTGCCAGACTTCTCTGTTACCTCTTTTGCAACAAGGCCGCCACTTTATCAATGGCTAATAGGTGAAAAGAAATCATGTTTAATCAAGATTGGAAACCTTCTGAAGAAGTAAGATGTCAGATAGATGAAGGGGAATCAGTGCATTTACTGCATAGATTTTCAGAGACATTTCATAAGTGTCACAACAAAGATTATTGTGAAAAATAAAAGCTTGTGATATAGGGAGTAACATATTGACTAGCTAACAGGAAACAAGGGTTAGGAATCAATTGATCTTTTGCTGGTTGGCAAGATGTAACAAGTGTATGCCGCTTGGATTAGTTCTGTGAGGTGGAAGTTACAGATTGTGAGCTGGCAGTCTGCTGAGGCTCCTGGGTGGCATTTGTCACTGGAGGGACGATATCAAGAGCTCTCTGCCCAGAGAACCCCATTGCATTCTGTAATGTTGCTTGGTTCTTTTGGTTCTACAAATATCTCTGTGAAATAGAGATTAGATTTAGATCTAGAATTTATTGTTACGTGTTTTCAAGTATGGGAGTTTCGATTGGGAAATAGATTCTGCAATCACTTCTGATAACTCGCAATATTTGAACAACAATGAACTTTAGTCCAAGATATGACTTTTTACTTCCTTCTTTTGTCTCCTAACAATAACAAGCTAAAATCAGTTGGTACAGTGAGGAACCACTCAATGAGAATAAATGCATGCAAGATGCCACCTATGAATAATTTGTACCCAGGGTTATGGCCATTGAAGCATCACATGCAGATTCTTTCAGCCCAATTCATTGCTGTTTTGTGAAGTAATAATGTAAATGTGAAGCTGAAGAATAACAGTAGTAAATATCTTGTTTGGCCAAAAATTAATTAGTTGCACAGCAGAAGCTTGCTCGTCTGATTTAGTTGACAGTATTTGTCATTTTGTTTCTTCACTGTCATCTCACCAGTTGATTATTTTTATGCAGCTGCTGTTGCATTAAATATCGGCACCCATGCAGGATACCAACAAATGGTCAAAAAGTACTTTTACTTTTGTTTTTGGATAAATAGTTTGAAAATGCTAATCATTGTCTCATCAATAGTACAAGACAATTGCTTTGTATTTGTTCCTTGCCTGCAACTCTCAACTGAATTTCCCAATCTTTTTATTGCTAGGTGCCTGAAATCTAACTCAATAATATCAAGAAAGTCTGATCCCTTGTTTTTCATTTGGGATCAGTAGTGACACTTTGTGCTCAATAGGCAAGATGGATTAGTTGGGTTCATGGAACAGGTTGGGATCTGCCAGTTCTTTCTGTTCCCAAGATGGAATGTCTTGTACTCCATTGCGTGACCCAGCTCAAAGCCAATGAAATTCACTGAACTGAGAAAAGTATGTTTGAGTGCCAGGCAGTCCTGAGACTGCACCTCACAAAGTGTTGGACGGTACTTAACTAACTGCCATTTGCGCAAGTACATTATACAATTGCTGAATATACTTGATTTTGTTCTTACTTGTTAATCTAACACCATTGCATGTTGGTTTATAGCCAACGAATGAAATTCATAGCTAGTTCTTTTTTCTAAAACTTTTTACTTCATTTCTTAGTGTTTCTGTAAAATAACATGTTATCTATATTGACTTTAAATAGTAATGAGCATCTTAAAAGGAGGACAGAATCACTTTGCTGTGATAATACTTTCAGCATTTATTGATATATAGTTATTATTCACAAACTGTAAGAAATATTTATTCCTCAGAAAAGGACATTATGACCCCTATACTGATTTGAAAAATGCATTATCTAGTGAAGACAAATGTGTAGAGTTTGTATTAAAAGTATTTTTTTTTGTTATTTAATATCAAGACAAGTAGATATTTTTGCCAAATTTAATAGCTGAGGTGGTAAACATCTATAAATTGATAACTTTTGAATTGTGTTATGTTCAGTAAAAGAGTAATTTGCTGATTTCTACTTAAAATGTGAACATTTTTGCGAAGAAAATGTAAACTTAAACATTAATGGTACAGATTTGCAATTATTTCCAACCTAAGAAAAGATATAATTTAAAAGGTTTGATGGGGTTAGTTTGAATAAACGCAGCAATTGGCTGCAGTTGCAATAACTTTTCTCTGATGCTACTTTTTTAAAAAGTGGCTTTGCATATTCTCCTCACAAACAATAATTCATCATCTTTGGAGTAATTTATTTTCTTCTGCTTTTAATATGTTACAGATGAATGGTTGTATGTCTTCCCTGTTAGAGTATTACAAGACAGACCATTTTTGCAATTGGCTCATAATACAGCTGATACCTGTGGTGTTCTTCATGGTTCATGTGGTACTAATTTAAATGGGAAGTTGCACATATTTCATTGAAGCACTCCGAAAGCTAGCTTTCACAGAAGGGTGCAGATGATAGACTGTTCTCTCCATGTAGCTGAACTGCTCTAAATATGTCAGAGAGGGTTATGGATCATTTCATTCACCCATCAGCTTTAGTCTACAGTGTGTACAAATCACTGTGCAGTGTCATCGAACAGAACATTCCTGACAGTGGCAATACACTGTTGAAACTACCTGTACTAAATGTGGGTCTGTGTGTATTGTTCAAGTATCATAGTCATTTAAAAAACTGCCACAATTACTCCAAAAATGAATCTTCCCCTGCAGTTGCAATTATTTCCTTTTTGAAGTTTAGTGGATTCTCCAATGTATTTATATAGGTGCATTAATTAGAGTCATAGAGATGTACAGCACAGAAACAGACCCTTCGGTCTATGCCAACCAGATATCCCATCCTAATCTAGTCCCATTTGCCAGAATCTTGGCCCATATTGCTCCAAACCCTTCCTATTCATATACCCATCCAGAAGTGTTTTAAATATTGCAATTGTACCAGCCTCCACCACTTCCTCTGGCAGCTCATTCCAAACACTCACCACCCTCTGAGTGAAAATGTTGCCCCTTTGGTCCCTTTGATATCTTTCCCCTCTCACCCTAAACCTAGGCCCTTTAGTTCTGGATTCCCCTAGGGAAAAGACTTTGTCTATTTATCCTCTTCATGCCTCTAATGATTTTATAAACCTCTGTAAGGTCACCCCTCAGCCTCTGATGCTCTAGGGAGAACAGCCCCAGCCTATTCAGCCTCTCCCTATAGATCAAAACATTCAACCCTGGCAACGTTCTTGTAAATCTTTTCTGAACCTTTTCAAGTTTCACAACATCCTTCCAATAGGAAGGTGACCAGAATTGCACGCACTATTCCAAACCAACATCCTGTACAGTTGCAACGTGACCTCCGAATTCCTTTACTCAATGCTCTGACCAAGAAAGGAAAGTACACCAAACGCCTCCTTCATTATCCTATCTACCTGCGACTCTACTTTCAAGGAGCGATGATTATTTACGCAATTTCAAAGGGGTTTCCTGATATCACATTGCACTGGTTCTTCTCTACTCTTAAGTTTCTGTGGTCCCAATCAGGTACTTCAAAATCTAACCAGAAATAATGGCCTAGAAATTTGATTGTGTTGAGAATGGGTGAAATTGGTGGAGTTCTGATTGCCATGATTTGAGGTTAGATGCACTAGAAATTATTCCATGCTTATTTGAGGAGATAACAATTAAAACTTCACTGATCCCCTCATTAGGAGCCTGTTATAAGAAAGGTACACTTTTTGTGCAGACAGCAAGCAACTGCTTCCATACACAAAAAAAGACTCAAAACATTACAGAAAGGGCATTCAGGTTATATACTGGCATTCGAAGCCCCTTTTTTTTTAAGATTAGATTACTTACAGTGTGGAAACAGGCCCTTCGGCCCAACAAGTCCACACCGACCCGCCGAAGCGCAACCCACCCATTCCCCTACAGTTACCACTTTACCTAACACTACGGGCAATTTAGCATGGCCAATTCACCTGACCTGCACATCTTTGGACTGTGGGAGGAAACCGGAGCACCCGGAGGAAACCCACGCAGACACGGGGAGAACGTGCAAACTCCACACAGTCAGTCGCCTGAGTCGGGAATTGAACCCAGGTCTCTGGCGCTGTGAGGCAGCAGTGCTAACCACTGTGCCACTGTGCCACCGTGCCGCCCACGAGGGAAGAGGGAGAAGAGGGAGATCCTATTTCTCAGAGGAAGAGAGACAGACATTCATCCATCACAACTGGCACAGGTTTGTAAATGAAGTGAATGCAAGGTGTTCAGCTCCCTGGGCATGCAATCCCCAAGATGTTCAATGGTCTCACCAAGCTGTTGAGATAAGAATATTGCTCTTACTCTCTGTTCGCAGTTTCACATTTTCCGGCAATATCCACTTCCCTTTCCTACACTACAATCCAACTAAAGTCATCATTCTTATTATATATCCAGGGAGCAAAACACCATGTATTAATGTTTTAAGCCATCACTTCCCACTACCTTCTACTTCTTCCTTCCTAATGTGTTTTATTTAGTTTCCCCTTAAGTATCTTTGCTTTTCATCTCAATTGCTCCTTGTGTAACTGGATTTCACATTGTTGCCACTCTGAGTAAAGAAGTTTCTCCTGAATTTCTTACCAGTTAGTGACTGAGGAGAAAGTCAGGTCTGCAGATGCTGGAGATCAAAGTTGAAACTTTATTGCTGGAACAGCACAGCAGGTCAGGCAGCATCCAGGGAACAGGAGATTCGACGTTTTGGGCACAGGCCCTTCTTCAGGCCATTCCTGAAGAAGGGCCTGTGCCTGAAACGTCGAATCTCCTGTTCCCTGGATGCTGCCTGACCTGCTGTGCTGTTCCAGCAATAAAGTTTCAACTTACCAGTTAGTGACTACCTTGTATTTATGATCCCATGTGCACACAGCAAGGTGGTGCTGCTGAAGGGTTATTTCTAATTTCTGGAATATGAATGCGATTTGATCAAAATGCATCAGCTTTTCAAGTTTTTACTTGCTTGAAATGGTATCACTTATACTTGGGTTTTCTTCAATGATTCTTCAGACTCTGACAACCTGCTCTGTTTGAACAGGGAAATCCCATTCTCCTGCTGAGAAGGCATGGAATTGCACTGATGTTCTAGCTAACATTGCTGTCTCTCATTTCTCATACCCAACAAAGTCAAACTGACTCAACTCTATTTTATTATGCACTTCCAAATATTTTGCAATCTCATCTTTAAGAGTGAACTGTAAAATTTTACCAATGACCGAGCCTATAACTTCCTGTCATCTATCTGCCCCCCTCTTCTTAACAGGGATATTACATTCATTATTTTCCTCTCCTGTGGGACCCTCCTTTACTCCAGTGATTCCTCGAAGATCAGCCCCAGGGTCTCTAAAATCTCCTCAGCCATCTCTTTCAGACATCTGGGCTGCCGTCCAATCAGTCCAGCTGACTTATTCGCCTTTAGACCTTTCAGCTTCTCCAGTATCTTTTCCTTAGTGATGGCCACTGCACTCACCGCTGTCCTCTGACTCTCTTGAAGTTCTGACATGCTACTGGTGTCTTCCACCATGAAGATGGATGCAAATCAGTTCCTCTACCATTTCTTTAAATCCCATTACTACTTCTGCAGCCTCATTTTCCAGTGGTCCAGTGTCAAACTCATGCCTTTCACTTTCCTTTCAAATATCCAATAAAACTCTCACAATCTTCCTTCAAAACTGAGTTAGCTTACTTTTGTATTTCATCTTCTCCAAACCCCAATGCTTTCTTCATTGTCCTTTTGCTGATGTTTAAAGGCTTCCTAATTGTCTGGCTTATTACTGATCTTCACCACATTGAATGCTTCTTCTTTTAAGTTTATGCTGTCCTTGACTTCCCTTGTCAGCCATAATTGTCTCGTTTCTCCCTTTAGTAAGTCTTGTCTTCCTTGAGATGAATTCCTGCTGTGCCTCCCAAAATTACCCACAGAAACTCCTGCCATCATCTTCCTTGTTAGACTCCTCTTCCAATCAACTCTGGCCAGCCCATCGCTCATGACTTTGTAGTTACCTTTAACAGCTGATTCCAGCTTCTTGCCAGCTTATGGTAGGTACTAGATTCAGGTTCCAGTTTTTGTGTAGGCATGAGTTCAAATCCCACTGCTGCTAATTATAAGGCATGACGTGGAGGTGCCAGATGTTGGACTGGGGTGGGCACAGTTTAAAATCATGCAACACCAGGTTATAGTCCAACAGGGCAGCACAATGCTCAGTGGTTAGCATAGCTGCCACAGCACCAGGGATCTGGGTTCGAGTCTAGCCTCAGGTGACAGTCTGTGTGGGTTTTGCACATTCCCCTCGTGTCTGAGTTTTCCCCGGGTACACTGGTTTTCTCTCACAGTCCAGAGCTGCCCAGGTTAGGGTGTTTGGCCATGATAAATTGTCAGTAGTGTCCAGGAATGTGTAGGCTAAATAGATTAGCCATGGGAAATGCAGGGTTACAGGAATAGGGTAGGGAGGTGAGTCTGGGTGGATGCCCTTCAGGGGGTTGTTCCAGACTTCATTGGCTGAAAGATCTCTTTCTGCATTGTAGAGATTCTGTGATTCTTCCTGTAAAACTGCAGGGTGAATTCTGTCATATTATGGTCACTGGACCCTCTAGGGTCCTTCACCTTAAGCCCTCTAATTAAGTCTGCCTCATTACACGTCACCAAATCCAGAAATGCCTGTTTCCCAGTGGGGTCTATCACCAACTGCTCCAAGAAAGCTATAGGTGTTTCTTCTTTATGAGAAGCAATTGCGTATGCTACTCTTTTCTCAGAGAAGCAACACTCTTGCTTGATCCAGATGCTATTCATGGAGGAGAATAAGCCAACTAACTTCCCATATGTTCCTGAAACTACATCAACATAACCATTCAGCAAATATTGTGCACTTTGGGTGTCTAATCAGACTGCCACATCAACAAAATCTCTGATTGAACAAAAGCCAGCAGAGGAAAAGGAAACTCAGTATGTTTAGCTCAGGTGCGTCTTTTCACTGTCATCGATGTTCCTCACCTCCCTATTGACACACTTGAATCAAGTGAAAGAAAAATTGAATGCCGATATTGTAACAAGAAGTAATCCAAGTAACTAGTTTGAGAATGTTTATAAATGTTACTCAGTGCTCATGATTCATGGAGAATAGCTTCTCGAAGGACCCTGCAGCAACCTTGTGATGATGTCACAGAGCTGTTCTCCACTGGACATTAACAGAACCGCATGGACAGAGTTAGTTAGATAGAGTTCACTAATAGTCTCTTAACAATGTGACAGTAAGATTGGACCAAAGTATATCTTGGATTATCATGTGAAGTCACATTTAATATTAATTTGCAATACATAGAATCCTACTGAAGCCTTATCCAAAATCAATTCTTGACCTTACCTTCTCCCAGCCCAGTCAATACTGAAATCAAATTCTTGGATATGGGCACAAAACCACATAAAAGAAAACCTCGAAAAACAAAGCAAGCAAGTATATGAGAATACCAGCATCTCTAAATTGGCCAAAAAGCCATATACCATCCTGACTTGGGATTACATTGCCAATCCTTCAATGCCAGTGGATCAAACCATGAGTTGTTCCTATGAGCACTGTGGGTGTTACTGCACTACACGTACTGCAGAAGTTCAAGAAGGCAGTTCATCAACACCTTCTCAAAGGCAATTAGGTGGATGGGCAATAAACACTGACCTTAAATGATGTTCATATCTACAAATGAATAAAAAAAACACTTTGAAACATTGGCTAATAAATTCATCTTTATTGTTGTCATAAAATGCCTAACAGTGGATTAGCTGCCTGTTTTTCTCTCGGGGTGGCTCGTTCCTTTATGCGATAGTATGAATCAGATGATAATAAGTACCCATTTCCCTTAGAAATCAATTGAAATAAAAATCAGGAGAGACGCAATACACTATCTTCTGTTTCACACAATTGCATAAGATCAGGATCTATGCCCTATCTGATTTTCCTTCTCATTAATTTTAGATTATCCCAACATGGTAAAGCACTATATTTTAAGATGCTCATTCTTATTTTCAAATTGTTCCATTGCTTTACTCCATCTGTTTAACCCCCTCCAACCCTATAACTCATTAGAACCTTCCATTTTAATCAATCCATCATTATCAGTCATACTTTCACTTGCCAAGGTGCTCCGCTCTGGAATTCCTTCCCAAAACATCTCCAATTGCCTACTTCTCTTTCCTTCTTGAAAGCATACTTTCTTTGACCATGATTCTGTTTACCTGTCCTAATAATTACTTATGGGGTTCGTTTGTTTCATTTTGTTTCATAATATTCCTGTGAAGCATCTGCAATGTTATATGGCATTAAAAGTATACATACAAGTTGTTGAATATAGAAATAGGTATTTCTTTCAATGTACAAAAATACAATCTTGAATTCAAAACTAATTACTGCTAATCTTGCAAGTTAACATTCAATATTGTCTTTGTGGTTAAAGTTAACACTTCCTAATAAAGCAAAATAAAAATTAGACAAGTGACCGTAATAACAAAATAAATGACTGATTGAGAATTGTGAAAATAAATTGCAGTTGTTATCACAGCTTTCCTAATGATGACTGCATCATGTGCTTTAGCTACTTTCATGAGTGTTATCAAACAGTTATAAATTGATCTCTGTATAAATAAGTCAGTTTTTATAACAAACATGTTTCCAGTGGATAAAAAAAATAAACAAACCTTGCTTTTCCCCAACAAGTAAGTGCAATTCCCAAATGCCATACATCAGGTGAGAGTGAATTTTCACTTGTTTGGCTTTCATGTAAAGCAAACATACAGATCTGACCTCCTCAATGATTGCCTTTGGCAAAGAACAGGCTGCCTGTTTTCTTGGATTTTCTCTTGAGATTTTGATTGGATTCAAACATTTATAAATATTTTAATTATGTCTTGAACTTTTCCAACATACTTTGAAAGATGTGCATTGGACAGCTCTAAAAAAAAATAACAGTCATCTGAATTGTTTATTATGATCTACAAATGCAGATAAATCTAATAGTTAATCAACAATTATGTACTAAAGGTACTAAAGATGTGCATATTACTGAATAATGCATACCAGGTAAAATAAAGAGCTCAGCATTAAAGTAACTTTATCAATAATGTATATGCTCTTGTCCAAATCTATATTGTGCTTTCCATATCAGCATGTGAATATTTTCATGTCTGCAGTTCATCATTTGGCCCCATATAAAATTTTAGGACACAGGACAGATTAGCTTACTTAAAGATCATGCTTAAAATTCATAAAAGCTGAATGCTTTTGAAGCTTTGAGTACCAAGTAAAAACCTAGCCTTGACTTCCAAGGTTTGCATATGTAAATAATAGTCGTTTCGGATACAGTATAAATATGTTACAACAAATTCTGTAACAATGTTATCAGCTGCAATTCGTAGAAGGGATTTGCAATTTTTACATTTGTCATGAAAAGCTTTCATCCATATCATTCTTGCTCTCCCATTCACAGCTTCTACAATCTGAAACCTTTATCATGAAGTATCCATTTTTTTTAGCCATAAGACAAGTTTTTAAAAGTCTAATGTGATAAATACCCTCATTCTATATTGGGAGCACATCACTCCATGTTGGGTTGTGTTGTTTCATAAAGATCCAAGATACGTGTGGAAATGATTGAGGAAGTTATCATTTTACAAAGTTGTTTACCTCTGTGCCTGACTGAGCACAATTTAAAAGTCACCCAGAAACTCATCGCACTAACGGATCTTGCAGGAATGTTATTTAAAGGGCTCATTCTCTTCTTTTGGTTATAGAACAAAGAATGTTATAGTGCAGTACAGGCCCTTTGGCCCTCAATATCGTGCTGACCTGCAAAATTAATCTGATGCCCATCTAACCTGCACCATTCCATTATTATCCATGCGTATATCTAATATCCATTTAAATGCCCTTAACGTTAGTGAGTCTACTACTGTTGCAGGCAGGCCATTCCACACCCCTACTACTCTCTGAGTAAAGAAACTACCCCTGATATCTGTCATAAATCTGTCACCCCTTAATTTAAAGCTGTGTCTCCTCAAGCTAGCCTTCACCATCTGAGGAAAAAGGCTCTCACCGTCCACCCGATCTAACCCTCTGATTATCTTATATGTCTCAATTAAGTCACCTCTCAACCTCCTTCTCTCCAAAGAAAACAGCCTCAAGTCTCTCAGCCTTTCCTCGTAAGACCTTCTCTCCATACCAGACAACATCCAAATAAATCTCCTCTGAACCTTTTCCAAAGCTTCCAAATCCTTCCTATAATGGGTGACCTGAACTGTACGCAATACTCCATGTGCAGCCTTACCAATATCTTTTAAAACTGAAGCATGACCTCGTGGCTCCAAGACTCAAAACCCCTCCCAGTAAAAGCCAACACACCATATGCCTTCTTAACAATCCTGTCAACCTGGGTGGCAACTTTCAGAGACTTTTACACATGGATACTGAGATCTCTCTGTTCATCTCCACTGCCAAGAAATTTACTATTAGCCCAATACTCTGCATTCCATTTACTTCTTTTGAAGTGAACTACCTCACACTTTTCTGCATCAAACTCCATTTGCCACTTCTCAGCCCAGCTCTGTATCTTGTCTATGTCCCTCTGTCACCCACAACATCCTTTGGCAATATCCACAACTCTGCCTACCTTAGTGTCATCTTCAAATTTATTAACCCATCCTTCCAAGCCTACCTCCAGATCATTTATAAAAATGACAAGCAGCAATGGCCCTAAAACAGGTCCTTGCGATACACCACTAGTAACTGAGCTCCAGGATGAATATTTCCCTTCAACCACTACCCTCTGTCTTCTTTCAGCTAGCCAATTTCTGATCCAAACTGTTAAATCACCTTCAATTCCTAAACTCCTTATTTTGTGCAATAGCCTATCATGTGGAATCTTATCAAAAGCCTTACTGAAGTCCTTATACACCACATCAACCACCTTAACTTCATCCACCTGTTTTGTCACCTTATCGAAGAACTCAATAAGGTTAGTGAAGTATGACCTACCCTTCAAAACACCATGTTGACTATCCCTAATCAAACTATTCCTTTCCAGATTGTTATAAATCCTATCTCATATAAAGTTTTCCAATACCTTACCCACAACCGAATTAAGGCTCACTGGCCTATAATTACCAGGGTTGTCCCGACTCCCCTTCTTAAACAAGGGAACAACATTTGCCATCCTCCAGTCTTCTGGCACTACTCCTGTCGACAATGATGATATAAAGATCAAAACCAAAGGCTCTGCAATCGCTTCCCTGGTTTCCCAGAGAATCTGAGGATAAATCCCATCCAGCCCCAGGGTCTTATCTATTTTCAGATCTTCCAAAATTGCTGAAACCTCCTCTTTATCAATCTCAATCCCATCTAATCTTGAGGCCTATCTCCCTGTATTCTCACTAACATTGTCCTTTTCCAAAGTGAATACTGGCAAAAGGTATTCATTAAGCGCTTCCCTTATATCCTCAACTTTCCACGACTATCTTTGATTGGCCCTAATCTAACTCTAGTCATTCTTTTATTCCTGATATACCTATAGAAGGCCTTAGGGTTTTCCTTCCTCCCATCCGCCAATAACTTCTCATGTCCTCTCTTGGCTCTTATTAGCCCTCTCTTTATATCTTTTCTGGCTAACTTATAACTCCCAAGCCCCCTAACTGAGCCATCATGCATCATCCTCACATAAGTCTTCCTCTTGCTTTTGACAAGAGCTTCAACTTCTTTAGTAAACCATGGCTCCCTCTCTCATCAACAACCTCCCTGCCTGATAGGTATATACTTATCAAGGACTCACAGTAGCTGTTCCTTGAATAGGCTCCACATTTCAAGAGTGTCCACCTCCTGCAATTTCTTCCCCAACCTAAACATCTTAAATCTTGCCTAATTGCATCATAATTGCCTTTCCCCTAGTTATACCTCTTTTGCTGTGGTATATACCTATCCCTGCCCCTTGCTATTGTAAACATAACTGAATTAGAGTCACTATCACCAAAGTACTCACCTACCTCTAAATCTAACACCTGGCTGTGTTCATTACCCAGTACCAAATCCAAGATGGCATCGCTCCTTGTTGGCCTGTCTACATACTGTGTCAGAAAACCCTCCTGCACACATTGAACAAAACCTGACCCATCTAAACTACTTGAACTATAGTATTTCCAGTCAATATTGGGGAAGTTGAAGACCCCATAACAACGACCCTGTTACTCTCGCTCTTATCGAGAATCATCTTTGCTATCCTTTACTCTATATCCCTGGAACAATTCGGAGGCCTATAGAAAACTCCCAACAGGGTGACCTCTCCTTTCGTATTTATAACCTCAGCCCAAGCTACTTCAGTGGATGAGTCCTCAAATGTTATCTCAGCTGCTGTAATTCCAACCTTGCTTAACAATGCCACCACCCCTGCCTCTTTTATCAGCTTCTCTGTTCTTGCTGAGACATCTAAATCCCAGAATCTGCAATAGCCATGTCTCTGAAATGGCCACAACTTCAAATCCCAGATACCAAACCATGCTGCAAGTTCACCCACCTTATTCCGGATGCTCCAATGCCACCACCCCTGCCTCTTTTATCATCTTCTCTGTTCTTGCTGAGACATCTAAATCCCAGAATCTGCAATAACCATTCCTGAACCTCCTCGAGCCATGTCTCTGAAATGGCCACAACTTCAAAATCCCAGGTACCAAACCATGCTGCAAGTTCACCCATCTTATTCCGGATGCTCTTGGCATTTCAAACCAACATCTTGATTGCTGGTGCCCTCTTGCAACCTTGTAAACTTATCCCTGACATCACTACCCTCAACCTCCTGTAACTGGAACTACAATTCACTCCAATTCAGGTTCCATCCCCCTGCTGCATTACTTTAATGGTTAGTTGCTCAGTTAAACTATTGGGCTATGAGATAACTTCTATGTCTGAATTCCACAAGTGAACTTGGTCTTTAGGGAGCAATGTTTTAGATTACTTAGATTTAGATTACTTACTTAGATTACTTACAGTGTGGAAACAGGCCCTTCGGCCCAACAAGTCCACACCGACCCGCCGAAGCGCAACCCACCCATACCCCTACATTTACCCCTTTACCTAACACTACGGGCAATTTAGCGTGGCCAATTCACCTGACTTGCACATCTTTGGACTGTGGGCGGAAACCGGAGCCCCCGGAGGAAACCCACGCAGACACGGGGAGAACGTGCAAACTCCACACAGTCAGTCGCCTGAGTCGGGAATTGAACCCGGGTCTCTGGCGCTGCGAGGCAGCAGTGCTAACCACTGTGCCACCGTGCCGCCCACAAAGTGGAGAATGTCAGGAGTGGGATGTCAGAATGTTGGACTGTACTGGAACCATTTGCATTGAAATTCTGGGTAGTCTTTTAGATATGTCTATGGGAAGGGATTAGGATGAAAAGTAGAAAAGAAAACAGGACAGACTCAGTCCAGTAGCTGGAACAGAGACTCTTTGCAGGAGGTCGTGGCCAAAACAGATCTTCAGTGAACATTTTACCAAGTCGTGATACTTGCTCTAGCAATAACTTGTGCCCCAAACAGGGCATGACCATCACTGCCTGTGACCGTCCAAGTCACTGTTACTCTTCCACGGTACTCTCTATGCTAGAGCAGATAATACAAATGACAAGCCTCAATTGCTTTGCATTCTATATTATGGAAATGAACAATGCTCTCTATACAAGGAGAAACACATATATCGCATTTCCTGTGGAAAGAGAAAAATGATCATGATTCATTCATTCTTCATGAGTTCTCTGTTGCCTTTACTCACAAGCTGAGTGGTTACACCTCCTTACACATAGCTACCGGCTCCCATTCAGGAATTAGGCACAATGTCAAGGCTTGCTTATATCAGGAGCTACACTTCCATCAGAAATCTTATTTCAGACCATTGAAACACTCATTTCCCACTGCCTGAACCATTGGAAGAATGTTTGCGTTGCACACCTGACCATGCTTTCAGATTGGTTACAAAGCTGTATTCTTTCCCTTTTCTGAAATACCAGCCCCTACAGACACCTGTGTGGAGCAAAAGGTGGAACAACAGCGGGGGGATGTGTTCTTCAAAGGCTACCAGAACTTCAAAAAAACAATTCATCCAGGAGAGTATTACCTGATTTTTTTTCCATTTTCAGCACATTAACAGTCTTACATCATCATGACCAGTTAATGACACTGTCCAATTGCTTTCCTTTAATTCAAACTCAAGGGTCATAGCCTTAACTGGCTACAAAATGTGAACAACAAAATCAAAAACCAGAACACAGAAGATTTAGATCAACAAGTGGAATTTCTCTGGCATAGAAAAAAGGGCCGAAAAGGAGATTTTCTTCAGGTGACAGAGAATGTAGCTGGCCTGTGAATGAGTATTTTGTTATTTTTCCACTGGAGAAGGGCATACAGATAATATTGCACTAAACAAGAAGGCGGTAGTAATGTTGGGTTAGATCAAAATAACCACAGAAAAGGTAATTACAAGGTGGTCAAACCTGAAAGTAGAAAAATCAATTGGTGGGATGCGTCCAATGAGAGAAGTAAGGGTTGAAACTATAGGGACTGTAGTTACAATCTTTCAAACCCTTGCTGATGAGGGAATCATGCTAACACACTGGACTATTGCAACTGTTAAACCTTTGTTTCATTTTTCTTTAAATGAAAAGGACAAATATCAAATGTCTTAATGAATTTAACAGAGCAATTTAATGAAGTTAGTGCAGTTGCTAGTGCACCGCATAATAAACATTTTTTGCGAAATTATAGCTTGTGGATATAAAGAGACAGTGACAATGTAAATACAGTACTGGCTAAGAGATAGCAAGTAGTTGGTATAAGGAATTGTTATTTGTCAGATTGAAGGGAAATATTGAGAATCATAATCGATAGGGATGTGTAAACGTCTGAAGCAGGTGAGTCTTGAACCTTGGCCTCTTAGCTTAGAGGAAGGGGTATTACCTCTCTACCATAACTGAACAATATCCCATATTGCCCCAGTTGTAAATACATAAGCTCTATATCTGTTTCAGGTGCAGATATTTGGCCTTTAACAAGGTGGTGGTCAGCATGGAATGGGCACATGGACATTGCATACCATATTGGATGCTCAGTTTGCCATTTTAGTCCTGTATGATTGGCAGTGTGTCAATGAAATTCTAGTTCACACTGCTTTGCTATTAGCAACAAATGCTTGTGCAATTCCACACTGAGATGTAAAGCAGTAAAAGAGGGTTTGAGGTTCAAAGTTATTTCTAGAATATGAGGACGAAACTTTAATTAGAATATAAACTCCGAATGCAGTTTTACAGAGCCTGAAGGGCACTACAGGGCAATTTCAGCATGAGATGTTTAAAACCATCCTGATTTTAGGAAGTGAATCATTTATGTAGTGCTTTATCTGCAATAATAATTGCTTTCTTTAAAATACCAAATTCAGGCTCCTGCAGATGTTTCTGGATCTGTTCCTACAAATTGGTTAATAGTATTTGGAATTTGTTGCATCAAAAATTTTGGGACCATAGTAGAAGACAAAGCCTGAAAAAAACTTTTATTTTATTAAGAAAGTGCATCTTACAAGATGTTGCAAGATGACGGCTGAATAGGCAGCTCCAGCCAGAGCTCGTCCACTCCGCCTGTATTTCTTTTTTTCGTCTTTATTCTTCTCTTTTTCTTCCTCTCAGTACTTTTCCTCTTGTCCTTTTTCTTTTTTCCTCTTCGACTCCTGGCGATGATTCCCGGCCTCCGGCAAGCGATGTTTGCTGGCCTCTGGCAATGATTCCTGGCCTCTGGTAAGTGACGATTCCCAGCCTCGGGTGGTGATTCCCAGCCTCCGACGAGTGACAATTCCAGGCTTCCCGAACAGCATCCCAGCCTGGTGCATTGGCCTCCTGGTGTGACATTGTGTGGTGTCCTCCCGGCCTGGTGCAGCGCCCTTTCGCAGCGGCCTCCCAGTCTTGGCATGGTGACCTCCTGGGCGGGCGCAGCGGCCTTTTCCCATAGGGACGTCCTGGCATGGTGACCTGCTAGAGCAGCCTCACCCTTAAGGGCCTCCTTGTGCAGCCTGGTGCAGTGGCCTCCTGGTGTAGTGACCTTCTGGCCTCCTTCGCAGCTTCTTGGCATGGTGTGTCATTGGGGTAGTGTGGAGCCAGGGCCTGGTGCAGACTGGAAGTTGGGTGCCAGCGTGGTTTGTTGCACTGAACTTTTATTTCTGTAATGCTGGACATCTTCTTTTCTGTATCATCTAAATCTTGTAAGAAAAGAAGCTATGCTTAGGTACTTTTGTATATAATTCAGTGCTGTAATTGGTGACGTGTAAACTTTGCACTAAATATATGTGACAATAAAGGCTATTCTCATTAATATAAAGTTAGGAGTATCAGGATTGCTCCTCCAATTTTCTGTATAAGATGCCACTTGCTTTCAGCTTGTGTTCACCCCCTTTCAATTATCTCTTGCCACTGCTCATTTCCACCGACCTGGGCTCACTAATACATCTTGGCCAGCATCCTGACGAGCTAACGTTGGTCATGGTCTGATGGACAAGGTCCATCAAGTTGTGGAAGCATGCTTTGTTAAAATCCAAAGGACGGCGGTGAGTCATGGATGGCTTGATTTGAAACTAATAGTTATTTATCATTTAGTTGCTGGATATTGTTATTCAAAAATAGTTATTTTAAAATGAATATTGATTTAGTTGTCTTAAAAGTAACTATTTCAATTTCCTGATTTGTCCTTCCAATAATTTTCATTCACACAAAACACTCAACTGTATTCTAAAGGGTTGAATATGGAGGAATTTAAATGAGTATTTCTTCTGTCAAAGATATTTTAATCAGACAGAATTCCGAACTTCAATGCATAGTTAAAACCTTTAATTTCAAAGTTGCCTTTGCCTTTAAACATTTTTTTTTGGTAAATGGTGTTCTACAACTGCAAAGAAAAATCTTTGTTTCAGATTACTTGCACGGAAGAGTCCAGGCATGAGGTACAAAGCAATTAATTTTTTTGTTCCAAAGTATCCAGAGCCCAGAGTTCATCTGTACACAGAACAAATCATGCCTTCTTCAAATGTGAGGATCGAAAGCAATTACCATTAGTGACCATCTTCTGCAGCCGATCCTTTCTGTCCTGTGCCTGAATCTCAATGATCTCCCAAGTGCGCCCATGCAATTTAACAGAAAGATCAATACACCACGGCTGTTAGCGGCAGCTCTGTTGAAGTGCTTCACAAAACACGCTACATTTCTCCACCGAATAAATGTCAAAACATTCCACCAGCCACAATTCTTGAGAGAAATTGTTCTTGTGAAACATTATTGACATACTTTAACCCACATTTCCCGCTGCACTCCAGTTTCCTACAGCTAAGTCAATTCTCATTTGGCATGAGCTGCATCGACATGTGTCCCCTGGTGATTTACTTGGGAGGCATGAAAGCCATCAAAATCTGGTGCAGAGGTTTCTGAAGTCAAAGGTCAATGACCTAGCACTGACCCAAGGTCAAGGTGACAACTGCCTCTCCTCAGAGGCCTGTCTTCATCTCTAACATGGCCTTGAAGCCAATCAATATCATTAGAAAGTCTGCCTGTCTTGCAGTCTGCACCATGTGATCTATATGTTTTCTGCAGAAGGGAGGTTAATGGCTGAAGTTCCTCAACTGTCTTTTTTCTTGACATTATTCTGTGAGAGACAGTTTTGTATCTGCCTGATGGAACATGTTTAAAATATATAATCTATTTTTAAGTAGTATTTCTTTATAGCTATAACTCTATTTTACTTTTTGATGCTGTTGTTGTTTTCCATTGAGGTAAGTGCAATAAGGCTATTATAGATCTGAAAAAAAAAGTATCACTGTAGGAATAGGCAGGTCTTTATCATCTGTCCATAAATGCCATGATAGTTTTCACCACAAGACAATTTTTTTTTTATAAGGAGTGATGAAACATGATGCAATAAAGTTTAGTGCCTACAGTTCCACATTAAAAAAAATCTTGTTTTGTTCAGTGTACATGGTTGTCTGGGCCACATATTACAACTGACAAAAAAAACCTTGAATCAACACACTTTCATAATATTTAGTTCTGTTCACATTATACATATCTCCACGTATAATCTAACAAATTAACAGGAGATTCAGTTTCTTGACATTACAAGCTTCATGCTTCTCTACAGAAAATCTGCAAGAAACCCTGAATTCTGGTTTTGGTCCTATTGTCTTCAAAGGTGACAATTTGAAAGGCATACACTTTTGTGATGCAAAGCAAATGAATTAAAGCTTGCTTGGAACATTCACAAAGCTTTGTAAAGCCAAGTGTTTGTATCACATGAGCAATACTGTATCCAGCACATGAAAAAATGTTTTATTCTATTATTTTCCACAAGAATGCTGTGGCCCAAAGAGGTTTGATAAAATTCAACATGAACATGAAAATTCCTGAATGATTATTCAATATCAGAGTTCCTATTCATTTTCTTCTCATTGAATTTATGGTGGACAATATCAGAACAATCCACAAATCAGGTTACTGCTCGCAGCAAAGAATGGAGAACCAAATCAAATGCCTCTCTCCTGAAATACGCAGGATCAGTGATTCTTTACTTGTAACCTTAGAACACGGTCACAATCTACCAAATCCTTTATTCATTATAATTAAAGCAAAATACTGCAGATGCTAGAAATCTGAAACAAACGCAGAGAATGCTGGAGTAACTCAGCATGTCAGTTAAATCCAAGAGAGGAAATCAGAGTTAATGTTGTGAGTCCAGTATGACTCATCTTCAGAACATCTGAGTTCACCTTTATGCGATAGTGAATGTTTCCTTTCAGTGCCAAGTCCTCAATTGGGTAATAACACCATGGTATGTCTCAGTTTCTGTTCCAATCCCCTCAGTTGGGTGTCTTTGTGCTGTATAGGAACATGTGCAGACAGATCTCAGGTCCCTCCTACTGACAATGCACATTCTCTGAGAAGTCTTCTTTGGTAAACACACTTAGGGAAAGATGACGGGAGTAAACTTTTCCTTCATGTCATTCACACTCTACCTTCCCATCTAGAATATCGTTTTCCATTACTGTGGACTGTCTTCTTACTTCTTCTGGTCTCTTCTCTGTCCTTGTTACATCGACCCCTGTGACATTGGCCATTTCAATACCTCTCTCAATTTTCCTGTTCTTCCCTCACCCATCTGGATCCCGATGCTGATCCATACTGTTATGTTGCCCATTATTGAGTTCACCTTCTTGTTTTCTCTCTCCCAGCACACCCAATGACCCTAATGTGTTCTCCGGTCTCAATGTGCACATCCTGATCTTCCTCGTCCCACTTTCCCCATCACCGTAACTCTCCTTACTACTTCCTCCATTCCCCAAAATCCTCATCGTGCTCCCCGTAAGTACACCCATTCAGCTTCATTTCCTACCATTCACTTACACCCAGCCCCAAGTTCTGGAAACATTTTTCTCTTCAACATCTTTTTGGTTGAGCTCCACTTGACTGCCCAAGTCAGGTTCGTTGGGGTCATAGGTGTCTTGCTTGGGTAAGCGAGTGGACCTGGTCAGCCTTTAGCCCCTTACACTGTCAGTGTTCAAGAATGACAACTCCATACCTGGCTGAGACTTCGCATACGTTGGTTCAACAGGCAGGAGCTGCTTGGCATATGAAATGAGGAGCAGAAGGAAGCTGTTCCACTATTCAGTTAGACCCTAGCTGACCTGATTACTTCACATTCCTCCCTTTCTGATAACCTTTTACTCCTTTTGGTTT
>NC_057715.1:66535762-66536283 GCF_004010195.1 Chiloscyllium plagiosum | reverse complement strand
ATTGAGCTCAGTCAGAGAGAGAGAGGACCAGATCGAGCTCAGTCAGAGAGAGAGGAGCAGATCAAGCTCGGTCAGAGAGAGAGGAGCAGACCGAGCTCAGTCAGAGAGAGAGTGGAGCAGATAGAGCTCAGTCAGAGAGAGAGTGGAGCAGGTAGAGCTCAGTCAGAGAGAGAGAGGAGCAGATAGAGCTCAGTCAGAGACAGACAGAGGAGCAGATCGAGATTAGTCAGAGAGAGAGGAGCAGATCAAGCTCAGTCAGAGAGAGAGGAGCAGATCAAGCTCAGTCAGAGTGAGAGAGAAGCAGATCGAGCTCAGTCAGAGTGAGAGAGGAGCAGATCGAGTTTTGTCAGAGAGAGAGAAGAGCAGATCGAGCTGAGTCAGAGAGAGGGGAGCAGGTGGAGTTCAGTCAGAGCGAGAGAGAAGCAGATTGAGCTCATTCAGAGCGAGAGAGGAGCAGATCGAGCTCAGTCAGAGAGAGAGAGAGGAGCAGATCGCGCTCAGTCAGAGTGAGAGAGGAGCAG
>NC_057715.1:66531019-66535385 GCF_004010195.1 Chiloscyllium plagiosum | reverse complement strand
GAGAGGAGCAGATCGAGCTCAGTCAGAGAGTGAGAGGAGCAGATCGAGCTCCGTCAGAGAGAGAGAGAGAGGAGCAGATGGAGCTCAGTCAGAGAGAGAGAGGAGCAGATCGAGTCAGTCAGAGAGAGAGAGGAGCAGATCGAGTCAGTCAGAGAGAGAGAGGAGCAGATCGAGTCAGTCAGAGAGAGAGAGGAGCAGATCGAGTCAGTCAGAGAGAGAGAGGAGCAGATCGAGTCAGTCAGAGAGAGAGAGGAGCAGATCGAGTCAGTCAGAGAGAGAGAGGAGCAGATCGAGTCAGTCAGAGAGAGAGAGGAGCAGATCGAGTCAGTCAGAGAGAGAGAGGAGCAGATCGAGTCAGTCAGAGAGAGAGAGGAGCAGATCGAGTCAGTCAGAGAGAGAGAGGAGCAGATCGAGTCAGTCAGAGAGAGAGAGGAGCAGATCGAGTCAGTCAGAGAGAGAGAGGAGCAGATCGAGTCAGTCAGAGAGAGAGAGGAGCAGATCGAGTCAGTCAGAGAGAGAGAGGAGCAGATCGAGTCAGTCAGAGAGAGAGAGGAGCAGATCGAGTCAGTCAGAGAGAGAGAGGAGCAGATCGAGTCAGTCAGAGAGAGAGAGGAGCAGATCGAGTCAGTCAGAGAGAGAGGGGAGCAGATGGAGCTCAGTCAGTGAGAGAGGAGCAGATCGAGCTCAATCAGAGAGAGAGGAGCAGATCGAGCTCATTCAGAGCGAGAGAGGAGCAGATCAAGCTCAGTCAGAATGAGAGAGGAGCAGATCAAGCTCTGTCAGAGTGAGAGAGGAGCAGATCGAGCTCAATCAGAGAGAGAGGAGAAGATCGAGCTCAGTCAGGAAGAGAGAGGAGCAGATTGAGCTCAGTCAGAGTGAGGGAGGAGCAGATCGAGCTCAGTCAGAGAGAGAGAGGGCCAGATCGAGCTCAGTCGCAGTGAGAGAGAGGAGCAGATTGAGCTCAGTCAGAGTGAGAGAAGAGCAGATTGAGATTAGTCAGAGCGAGAGAGGAGCAGATCGCGCTCAGTCAGACTGAGAGAGGAGCAGATCGAGCTCAGTCAGAGAGAGAGAGGAGCAGATGGAGCACAGTCAGAGAGAGAGAGGAGCAGATCGAGCTCAGTCAGATAGAGAGAGTAGCAGATCGCGCTTAGTCAGATTAAGAGAGGAGCAGATCGAGCTCAGTCAGATTGAGAGAGGAGCTGATCGAGCTCAGTCAGAGAGACAGAGGAGCAGTTCATGCTCGGTCAGATAGAGGAGCAGATCGAGCTCAGTCAGAGAGAGAGAGAGGAGCAGATTGAGCTCAATAACAGTGAGAGACAAGCAGATCTAAGCTCAGTCAGAGAGAGAGAGGAGCAGATCGAACTCAGTCAGAGAGAGAGAGGAGCAGATCGAGCTCAGCCAGAGAGAGAGAGAGGAGCAGATCGAGCTCAGTTAGAGAGAGAAAAGAGCAGATCGAGCTCAGTCACAATGAGAGAGGAGCAGATTGAGCTCAGTCAGAGAGAGAGAGGGATCGATCTAGCTCAGTCAGAGAGAGAGAGAGCAGCAGATCATGCTCGGTCAGAGGGAGAGAGGAGCAGATCGAGCTCAGTCAGAGAGAGATAGGAACAGATTGAGCTCATTCAGAGAGAGAGGAGCAGATCGAGCTCAGTCAGAGAGAGGGTGGAACATATGGAGGTCAGTCAGAGAGAGAGAGGAGCAGATCGAGCTCAGTCAGAGAGAGAGAGGAGCAGATTGAGTTCAGTCAGAGAGAGAGAGGAGCAGATCGAGCTCAGTCAGAGAGAGAGAGGAGCAGATCGAGCTCGGTCAGAGAGAGAGAGGAGCAGATCGAGCTCAGTCAGAGAGAGAGGAGCAGATCGCGCTCAGTCAGAGAGAGAGAGGAGCAGTTTGAGCTCAATCAGAGTGAGAGAAGAGCAGTTCGAGCTTAGTCAGAGAGAGAGAGGAGCAGATTGAACACAATCAGAGTGAGAGAGGAGCAGATCGAGCTCAATCACAATGAGCGATGAGCAGATCGAGCTCAGTCACAGTGAGAGAGGAGCAGATCGAGCTCAGTCAGAAAGAAAGAGGAGCAGATCGAGCACAGTCAGAGAGAGAGAGGAGCAGATCGAGCTCGGTCAGAGAGAGAGAGGAGCAGATCGAGCTCGGTCAGAGAGAGAGAGGAGCAGATCGAGCACAGTCAGAGAGAGAGAGGAGCAGATCGAGCTCTGTCAGAGAAAGAGAGGAGCAGATCGAGCTGAGTCAGAGTGAGAGAGGAGCATATCGAGCTCAGTCAGAGAGAGAGAGGAGCAGATCGAGCTCAGTCAAAGAGAGAGAGGAGCAGATCGAGCTCAGTCAGAGAGAGAGAGGAGCAGATCGAGCTCAGTCAGAGAGAGAGAGAGGAGCAGTTCGAGCTCAGTCAGAGTGAGATAGGAGCAGATCAAGCTCAGTCAGAGACAGAGAGGAGCAGATCGAGCTCAGTCAGGGAGAGAGAGGAGCAGATTGAGCTCAGTCAGAGTGAGAGAGGAGCAGATCAAGCTCAGTCAGAGTGAGAGAGGAGCAGGTGGAGCTCAGTCAGAGAGAGAGGAGCAGATGGAGCTCAGTCGGAGAGAGAGAGGAGCAGATCGAGATCAGTCGGAGAGAGAGGAGCAGATTGAGTTCAGACAGAGAGAGAGATGAGAAGATTGAGCTCTGTCAGAGAGAGAGGAGCAGATTGAGCTCAGTCAGAATGAGAGAGGAGCTGATCGAGCTTAGTCAGAGAGAGAGGAGCAGATGGCGCTCAGTTAGAGAGATAGTGGAGCAGATCAAGCTCAGTCAGAGAGCAAGAGGCGCAGATCGAGCTCTGTCAGAGAGAGAGAAGAGCAGATCGAGCTGAGTCAAAGAGAGGGGAGCAGATTGCGCTCAGTGAGAGTGAGAGACGAGTGGATCGAGTTCAGTCGGAGAGAGAGAGGAGCAGTAGGAGTACAGTCAGGGAGAGAGAGGAGCAGATCGAGTTTTGTCAGAGAGAGAGGAGCAGATCGAGCTCTGTCAGAGAGAGAGAGGAGCAGATCGAGTTTTGTCAGAGAGAAGAGCAGATCGAGCTGAGTCAGAGAGAGAGGAGCAGATGGAGCTCAGTCAGAGAGAGAGAGGAGCAGGTTGAGCTCAGTCATTGAGAGAGAGGAGCAGATCGAGTTCGGTCAGATAGAGGAGCAGATGGAGCTCAGTCAGAGAGAGATAGGAACAGATCGCGCTCAGTCAGAGTGAGAGAGGAGCAGATCGAGCTCAATCAGAGAGAGAGGAGCAGATCAAGCTCATTCAGAGCGAGAGAGGAGCAGATGGAGCTCAGTCAGAGAGAGAGAGGAGCAGGTTGAGCTCAGTCATTGAGAGAGGGAGCAGATCGAGTTCGGTCAGATAGAGGAGCAGATAGAGCTCAGTCAGAGACAGACAGAGGAGCAGATCGAGATTAGTCAGAGAGAGAGGAGCAGATCGAGCTCAGTCGGAGAGAGAGGAGCAGATTGAGTTCAGACAGAGAGAGAGATGAGAAGATTGAGCTCTGTCAGAGAGAGAGGAGCAGATTGAGCTCAGTCAGAGTGAGAGAGGAGCTGATCGAGCTTAGTCAGAGAGAGAGAGGAGCAGATGGCGCTCAGTTAGAGAGATAGTGGTGCAGATCAAGCTCAGTCAGAGAGCAAGAGGCGCAGATCGAGCTCAGTCAGAGAGAGAGAAGAGCAGATCGAGCTGAGTCAAAGAGAGGGGAGCAGATTGCGCTCAGTGACAGTGAGAGACGAGTGGATCGAGCTCAGTCAGAGTGAGAGAGGAGCAGATCGAGCTCTGTCAGAGAGAGAGAGGAGCAGATCGAGTTTTGTCAGAGAGAAGAGCAGATCGAGCTGAGTCAGAGAGAGAGGAGCAGGTGGAGTTCAGTCAGAGCGAGAGAGAAGCAGATCGAAATCAGTCAGAGAGAGAGGAGCAGATCGCGCTCAGTCAGAGTGAGAGAGGAGCAGATCGAGCTCAATCAGAGAGAGAAGAGCTGATCAAGCTCATTCAGAGCGAGAGAGGAGCAGATGGAGCTCAGTCAGAGAGAGAGAGGAGCAGATCGAGCTCTGTCAGAGAGAGAGGAGCAGGTGGAGTTCAGTCAGAGCGAGAGAGAAGCAGATTGAGCTCATTCAGAGCGAGAGAGGAGCAGATCGAAATCAGTCAGAGAGAGAGGAGCAGATCGCGCTCAATCAGAGAGAGAAGAGCTGATCAAGCTCATTCAGAGCGAGAGAGGAGCAGATGGAGCTCAGTCAGAGAGAGAGAGGAGCAGATCGAGCTCTGTCAGAGAGAGAGAAGAGCAGATCGAGTTGAGTCCGAGAGAGGGGAGCAGATTGCGCTCAGTGAGAGTGAGAGACGAGTGGATCGAGCTCAGTCAGAGAGAGAG
>NC_057715.1:66516049-66530779 GCF_004010195.1 Chiloscyllium plagiosum | reverse complement strand
TCAGAGAGAGAGAGGAGCAGATCGAGCTCAGTCAGAGAGAGAGAGGAGCAGATCGAGCTCAGTCAGAGTGAGGGAGGAGCAGATCGAGCTCAGTCAGAGTGAGGGAGGAGCAGATCGAGCTCAGTCAGAGTGAGGGAGGAGCAGATCGAGCTCAGTCAGAGTGAGGGAGGAGCAGATCGAGCTCAGTCAGAGTGAGGGAGGAGCAGATCGAGCTCAGTCAGAGTGAGGGAGGAGCAGATCGAGCTCAGTCAGAGTGAGGGAGGAGCAGATCGAGCTCAGTCAGAGTGAGGGAGGAGCAGATCGAGCTCAGTCAGAGTGAGGGAGGAGCAGATCGAGCTCAGTCAGAGTGAGGGAGGAGCAGATCGAGCTCAGTCAGAGTGAGGGAGGAGCAGATCGAGCTCAGTCAGAGTGAGGGAGGAGCAGATCGAGCTCAGTCAGAGTGAGGGAGGAGCAGATCGAGCTCAGTCAGAGTGAGGGAGGAGCAGATCGAGCTCAGTCAGAGTGAGGGAGGAGCAGATCGAGCTCAGTCAGAGAGAGAATGGAGCATATCGTGCTCAGTCAGAGAGAGAGAGGTGCAGATCGAGTCAGTCAGAGAGAGAGAGGAGCAGATCGAGCTCATTCAGAGAGAGAGAGGAGCAGATCGAGCTCAATCAGAGAGATCAGGAGCAGATCGAGCTCATTCAGAGTGAGAGAGGAGCAGATCGAGCTCAGTCAGAGAGAGAAAGGAGCAGATCGAGCTCAGTCAGAGAGGGAGATGAGCAGATTCGAGCTGATTCAGAGATGGAGAGGAGCAGATCATTCTCAGTCAGAGAGAGAGAGGAGCAGACCGAGCTCAGTCAGAGAGAGAGAGAGGAGCAGACCGAGCTCAGTCAGAGAGAGAGCAGAGCACATCAAGCTCAGTCAGAAGAGAGAGGAGCAGATTGAGATCTTTCACAGTCAGCGAGGAGCAGATCGAGCTCAGTCATAGAGAGAGAGGAGCAGATCGAGCTCAGTTAGAGAGAGAGAGGAGCAGATTGAATTCAATCAGAGTGAGAGAGGAGCAGATAGAACTCAGTCAGAGACAGAGGAGCAGATGGAGCACATTCAGAGAGAGAGAGGAGCAGATCGAGATCTGTCAGAGAGAGAAGAGCAGTTCGAGCTGAGTCAGAGAGAGAGAAGCAGTTCGAGCTCAGTCAGAGAGAGAGAAGAGCAGATTGAGCTTAGTCAGAGTGAGAGAGGAGCAGATCGCGCTCAGTCTGAGAGAGAGGAGCAGATCGAGCTCAGTCAGCGAGAGAGGAGCAGCTCGAGCTCAGTCACAATGAGAGAGGAGCAGATCAAGCTCAGTCAGAGAGAAAGGAGCAGGTGGAGCTCAGTCAGAGAGAGAGAGGAGCAGATCGAGCTCAGTCAGGGAGAGAGAGGAGCAGATCGAGCTCAGTCAGAGAGAGAGAGGAGCAGATCGAGCTCAGTCAGCGAGAGAGAGGAGCAGATTGAGCTCAGTCAGAGAGAGAGAGTAGCAGATCGAGCTCAGTCAGAGAGAGAGAGGAGCAGATCGAGCTCAATCAGAGAGATCAGGAGCAGATCGAGCCCATTCAGAGAGAGAGAGGAGCAGATCGAGCTCAGTCAGAGAGAGAGAGGAGCAGAATGGAGCTCAATCAGACAGAGAGAGGAGCAGATCGAGCTCAGTCAGAGAGAGAGAGGAGCAGATCAAGCTCAGTCAGAGAGAGAGAGGAGCAGATTGAGCTCAGTCAGAGAGAGAGAGGAGCAGAATGGAGCTCAATCACAGAGAGAGAGGAGCAGATCGAGCTCAGTCAGAGAGAGAGAGGTGCAGATTGAGTCAGTCAGAGTGAGAGAGGAGCAGATCGAGCTCAGTCAGAGAGGGAGAGGAGCAGATCAAGCGCAGCATGAGGGAGAGAGAGGAGCAGATCTAGTCAGTCACAGTGAGAGAGGAGCAGATCGAGCTCAATCAGAGAGATCAGGAGCAGATCGAGCTCATTCAGAGTGAGAGAGGAGCAGATCGAGCTCAGTCAGAGAGGGAGAGGAGCAGATCAAGCGCAGCATGAGGGAGAGAGAGGAGCAGATCGAGCTCAGTCAGAGAGAGAGAGGAGCAGATCCAGCTCAGTCAGAGAGAGAGAGGAGCAGGTCGAGCTCAGTCAGAGAGGGAGAGGAGCCGATCGAGCGCAGCATGAGAGAGTGAGAGGAGCAGGTGGAGCTTAATCAGAGAGAGAGAGCAGCAGATTCGAGCTGATTCAGGGAGAGAGAGGAGCAGATCAAGTCCAGTCACAATGAGAGAGGAGCAGATCGTGCTCAGTCAGAGAGAGAGGAGCAGAATGGAGCTCAGTCAGAGAGAGAGAGGAGCAGATCGAGTCAGTCAGAGTGAGAGAGGAGCAGATCGAGCTCAATCAGAGAGATCAGGAGCAGATCGAGCTCATTCAGAGTGAGAGAGGAGCAAATTTTGCTCAGTCAGAGAGAGAGGAGCAGATTGAGTTCAGTCAGAGAGTGAGAGGAGCAGATTTAAGCTGATTCAGGGAGAGAGAGGAGCAGATCATTCTCAGTCAGAAGAGAGAGGAGCAGATTGAGCTCTTTCACAGTCAGCGAGGAGCAGATCGAGCTCAGTCATAGAGAGAGAGGAGCTGATCGAGCTCAGTTAGAGAGAGAGGAGCAGATTGAATTCAATCAGAGTGAGAGAGGTGCAAATAGAACTCAGTCAGAGACAGAGGAGCAGATGGAGCACATTCAGAGAGAGAGAGGAGCAGGTTGAGCTCAGTCATTGAGAGAGAGGAGCAGATCGCGTTCAGTCAGAGAGAGAAGAGCAGTTCGAGCTGAGTCAGAGAGAGAGAGGAGCAGATCGAGCTCAGTCAGAGAGAGAGAGGAGCAGATCGAGCTCAGTCATTGAGAGAGAGGAGCAGATCGAGTTCAGTCAGAGAGAGAAGAGCAGTTCGAGCTGAGTCAGACAGAGAGAAGCAGTTCGAGCTCAGTCAGAGAGAGAGAGGAGCAGATCGTGCTCAGTCAGAGTGAGAGAGGAGCAGATCGAGCTCAGTCACAATGAGAGAGGAGCAGATTGAGCTCATTCAGGGAGAGAGAGGAGCACATCGAGTTCAGTCATTGCGAGAGAGGAGCAGATCGAGTTCAGTCAGAGAGAGAAGATCAGTTCGAGCTGAGTCAGAGAGAGAGAAGCAGTTCGAGCTCAGTCAGAGAGAGAGAGGAGCAGATCGAGCTCAGTCAGAGTGAGAGAGGAGCAGATCGAACTCAGTCACAATGAGAGAGGAGCAGATCGAACTCAGTCAGAGAGAGAGAGGAGCAGATCGAGCTCAGTCAGAGAGGGAGAGGAGCAGATCGAGCGCAGCCTGAGAGAGAGAGAGGAGCAGATCGAGTTCAGTCAGAGAGGGAGAGGAGCAGATCGAGCGCAGCCTGAGAGAGTGAGAGGAGCAGGTGGAGCTCAGTCAGAGTGAGAGGAGCTGATCGAGCTCAGTCAGAGAGAGAGGAGCAGATCGAGCTCAGTCAGAGAGAGAGGTGCAGATCAAACTCAGTCAGAGAGAGAGGTGCAGATCGAGCTCAGTCAGAGAGAGAGGAGCAGATCCAGCTCAGTCAGAGAGAGAGAGGAGCAGATCGAGCTCAGTCAGAGTGAGAGAGGAGCAGATCGAGCTCAGTCAGAGAGAGAAGTGCAGATCGAACTCAGTCAGTGAGAGAGAGGAGCAGATCGAGCTCAGTCAGAGAGAGAGAGGAGAAGAATGGAGCTCAGTCAGAGAGAGAAGTGCAGATCGAGCTCAGTCAGAGAGAGAGGAGCAGATCCAGCTCAGTCAGAGTGAGAGAGGAGCAGATCGAGCTCAGTCAGAGAGAGAGGAGCAGATCCAGCTCAGTCAGAGAGAGAGAGGAGCCGATCGAGCTCAGTCAGAGAGAGAGAGGAGCAGATCGAGCTCAGCCAGTGAGAGAGAGGAGCAGATCGAACTCAGTCAGAGAGAGAGAGGAGCAGATCGATCTCAGTCAGAGAGAGAGAGGAGCAGATCAAGCTCAGCCAGTGAGAGAGAGGAGCAGATCGAGCTCAGTCAGAGAGAGAGAGGAGCAGGTCGAGCGCAGTCTGAGAGAGAAAGGAGGAGATCGAACTCAGTCAGAGAGAGAGATGTGCAGTTCGATGTCAGTCAGAGAGAGAGGAGCAGATCGAGCTCAATCAGAGAGGGAGAGGAGCAGATTCGAGCTGATTCAGGGAGAGAGAGGAGCAGATCAAGCCCAGCCACAATGAGAGAGGAGCAGATCGTGCTCAGTCAGAGAGAGAGAGGAGCAGACCGAGCTCAGTCAGAGAGAGAGGAGCAGATCGAGCTCAGTCAGAGTGTGAGAGGAGCAGTTCGAGCTCAGTCAGAAGAGAGAGGAGCAGATCTCAGCTCAGTCAGGGAGAGAGTGGATCAGATCGTGCTCAGTCGTAGAGATGCCCTCTGCTGGAAAGCCATCTAGTCTGTCTAGTGCTCCTGCATGTCTCTCAAATTTGCCATTGTGCCTGTATTGTCTCTCCATCTTTCTTAGACAGAGCACATTACCTCAAATATCTCTGCCTTGAAATTCATCTGCCAGGTGTCTGCGCATGTGGCCAATGTCAATGTCCCCCTGGAATGGTTCAACATCATCCTCACAATTCACTATTCTGCCTTTCTTTGTATCATTTGCAAAATTAGAGATTTTGCCCTGAACATCCATCTCCAAATTGTTTGTATAACTTGGACAATGCAAGGGTCCCAGCACTGATCCCTGGGGAAACATCACTTTAACCTGTCTCCAATCTGAAAAATTCCCATCTTTCCCTACTTTCTGTTTCCTGTCTTTTACACAACTTCTAATTTATGCTGCCAAGGAGCCATCAATCCAAAATATTTCTAATATCCTAACCTTCCATCACCATGTCAAATGCTTTCTGAAAGTCCAAGTCTAAAACATCCACAGCATTACCCTCATTCATTGTCAGTGTCCCCTTGTCAGACCTCCATCAAAGCTCCATTTTGGTGGCATGAACAGGAAGGCAGATTACTACCTAAATGGAATCAATTTAGGTAAAGGAGCAGTACAAAGAGATCTGGGTGTTCTTGTACACCAGTCAATGAAGGTAAGCACGCAGGTACAGCAGGTAGTGAAGAAGGCTAATAGCATGCTGGCCTTCCTAACAAGAGGGATTGAGTATAGAAGCAAAGAGGTTCTTCTGCAGCTGTACAGGGCCCTGGTGAGACCACACCTGGAGTACTGCGTGCAGTTCTGGTCTCCAAATTTGAGGAAAGACATTCTGGCTATTGAGGGAGTGCAGCGTAAGTTCACGAGGTCAATTCCTGGAATGACGGGTCTACCTTACACTGAAAGACTGGAGCGACTGGGCTTGTATACCCTTGAGTTTAGAAGACTGAGAGGGGATCTGATTGAGACATATAAGATTATTACAGGATTGGACACTCTGAAGGCAGGAAACATGTTTCCGCTGATGGGTGAGTGCCGAACCAGAGGACACAGCTTAAAAATACGGGGTAGACCATTTAGGACAGAGATGAGGAGAAACATCTTCACCCAGAGAGTGGTGGCTGTGTGGAGTGCTCTGCCCCAGCGAGCAGTGGAGGCCCAGTCTCTGGATTCATTTAAGAAAGAGTTGGATAGAGCTCTCAAGGATAGTGGAATCAAGGATTATGGAGATAAGGCAGGAACAGGATACTGATTAAGGATGATCAGCCATGATCGTATTGAATGGTGGTGCAGGCTTGAAGGGCAGAATGGCCTACTCCTGCACCTATTGTCTATTGCCTATAAATTTGTCAGACACCACCTGCCCTTGACAAAGCCATGTCGTCTGTCAAGTATTAATTTATTTTTCTCTAAGTGTATATTTATCCCACGTTATGGATTCAGTTTTCCCATTATTGACTTCAAGCTGACAGGTCTGTAGTTTCCTGGGTTATCCTTTGTCCCTTTCTTCAGCAACAATGTTGCATTTGAAATCCTCCAGCCCCCCAGCACTAATCCTGTGTTCAGAGAAGCCTTGAAAATTTCTGTCAACAGCCCAACAATTTGCTCCCTCACCTTGCTCAGCATCTATGATGGATCCCAACTGAGTCTGGTGTCTTCTCTACCTGGAGTGCTGCCAGCCTTTTGAGCACCTCTCCTTTATCTATCACTACATTGCTGAGGTGCTCAATACCCATATTTACAACTGGGCTATTGTTATCATTTTATAATTTGGTAAAAACAGAAGCAAAATACTCATTTAGTATCTCTGCCACATCCTTTGCTTCAGTGAGCAGCTCATCCTGCTTGTTCCTAACGAGCCCCACTCTATCCTTTATTAATATTTTACTCTTAATATTATTGAAGAATATTTTATTATTTATTTTAGCACAGCCTGCCATCCTTTCCTTATTCTTCCCCCTAGCCTTCCTTATTCCAGCCTTCACCTCTTTCCTGCATTTGAGATATATTTCCTGATTTCTATTGCTATTAGTATTCCAGTAGACATCAAATGCTTCCTTTATCTTCCTTATTTTCGCATCAATATCTTTACTCATTCAGGATACTCTAGCTTTTGATAGACAGTACTTATATCTCATGGGTATATACCTATTTTGCACCATATTCATCATTCCTTTGAAATTCACCTATTTTTCATCCATTGATTCATCCACTAAAACGTGTTTCTAATCAACCTACTCCAATTCAACTTTCAGACCTCTGAAATCACCCCTTTTCCAGTCTGAAATCTGAATTGCTGACTGATTTTTATCCTTTCTCAGTTTAAGATTGACACTTATTATGCTGTGATCGCTATTTCCAAAATGTTCCCTGCTGTGACATTTTCCACCTGGCATGACTGATTTCCAGGAACCAGGTCCAGCACAACTCCCTCCCTGGTAGGACTGAAAATGTACAGTTATACAAAGTTATCCTGTACATATTGCAGGAATTTCTCCTCTTCCATGCTCCATTCTGTATTTTTTTTTCCAATCTCTCCGAGGATAATTCAAATCACCAAATATCATAACCTCTACTTGACCTTCAGATATCGCTAATCTGCCTGCAAATGTTCTCTTTTTTTTCTATTTGGAGGTCTTTAATAAATATCCAACAAGGTCACTGTTCCCTTCCTGTTTCATACCTTCAATCATGTAGATTCTAATCCAGGAACTACATCTTTTTTAAGGGCAATGATACTATTTTGGACCAAGACTGTTACACTCCTCCCTTTCTATCTACCCTGTTTCTACTAAAGCCTTGTCACCTGGATGTTAAGTATCCAGTGCTATTCTGGCTTGAGCCATGTTTCTGGCAAGCCAATTTCTGCTTCCAGTTGCCCACTTTTGTTCACTATAACTCTGTGTATTTACAGACATACAATATAATCTCGCTCTTATCTCTTGCTCTTCCAACTGGAAGTGGGCCATTTCTTTATTCTCTGTCAACACTCAAATCTGCCCTCACTTTTTTCTCCCTATTCCCCATCTTCTCAATTTTACCCTCTTGGTACTTCCAAAACTGTGCCCGGATGTTGCGAAACTTAAAAGGGAGCAGAAAAGATTTACAAGGATAGTGCCAGCACTGGAGGGTTTGAAATATAGGGAGAGACAGAATAGGTTGGGGCTTTTTTTTTTCCCTGGAGAGTGCAAGGCTGAGGGCTGACCTGATAGATTTTATAAAATCATGAAGGGCATGAATAGGGTGAATAACCAAGACGTTTTTCCCAGGGCAGGGGAGTCCATACTGGAGGGCATAGGTTTAAGGTGAGAGGAGAAAGATTTAAAAAGGACCTAAGAGGTAACATTTTCACGCAAAGGGTGGTGCATGTATGGAATGCGCTGCTGGGGAAGTGGTGGAGGCAGGTACAATTACAACATTTAAAAGGCATCTGGATGGTTTATGAATAGGAGTATTTAGAAAGATAGGGGCCAAATGCTGGCAAGCGGGACTAGATCAATTTTAGGGTATCTTGTCAGCATGGATGAGTTGGACCAAAGGATCTGTTTCAATGCTGTATGAGTCTATGACTCTCTGATTCAAGCCAACCAATCCCCCCACCAACACCTGAAGAGTTTAAATCCACACCCACTACACTATTACTGTGTTAGTGAGGAGATTAGCTCCATTTCTGCTCATATGAAGCTCATTCTTCTGAACAGATTTCTTCTTTCCACAAATTGATCCCAATGTCTCAAAAGCCCCTCCCCTCTATACCGTCCCTCAAGTGATTTACCTCCCTGATTTGTCTTTGCATAAATGGTGAGGATTGTGGCACAGATAGTATTTCTGAGATTACTACACTGGAGGTCCTGCATTTCAATATATTCCAACTGATTTTAGTACAAAACCTTCACCCTGGTCTTGAACAGTGCAACAATACAGCATTCACTACAGCCATCAGTGAACAGACTATTGACCTTCCGAAAGATTAGGGTTAGTATTAGGATTAAGGTTAGGATTAGGGTTAGGAGATACACTCCAAAACTCATCTGATAATACCTCCAGAATAGCCATTGCTTGATGCTTCCTGCACAACCTCAATCTAGTTTTATGACAAGGTGAGAATTTAGTAGAGGGATAGCTGGAGCAGCCATCTGCCTCCTCAATGAGGAAGAAGGGAAGTCTGACCAGAACACTGAAGGAACCAGAGCTGACAATGAAGATACTATAGAAGCCTGTGATGATGCTGATAATGCTGAGAGCCCATTAGCACCTAAGTTTGAGGACAAGTAACTATGTTAAGATATGTGGACAGTTAGAATTATGAGCTAATTATACCAAGAGCGACTATGTAGCAAAGCAAGTTGCATTCAAATGAGAATTTTGATGTTTGTGAGATAAAAACTAAAAACTTAGATGCATCCTTTTTCAGTACAAGATCATACTTGCACCCGAATATTTGTATGATATGATGTATGTAAGTTGTCCCCATATCAACTATTTTTGTTAAATGCATCGCTATTAACTGTGCATTGCTTCCAAAATGTATTTAAAAACCCGCCACAATAAAGAATATAATTTTCTACAATCTGAATTTTATACTGGTCTATGGTGAGATAAAATTGCATGATAAGACACTAATTGAAGCCATTGTATAGGGAATTGGATACTAGTTAAAATTTCACAGGAAAACAACAGGTTTTCCTCTTCAGTAATGAGACAGAGCTTCACTTTTCTTATATTTGGTTGTCAACTAGTATATCTATTGGATGATAACTGTGATTTGAATGAGCTGTCATTTATTCGATGTAACATTAACTTTTAATAATAAACAGAGCATACATTTAACGAGAAATTGGTGGCAGTTTTTTGTTGGTTTTATATATATATATATAAATGTGTGTGTATGTTTGACAAATTGTTTCAATGACTAATAAAATATTAACTTCCTAAAATAATAATTACAACTACCTTTCAATAACCATGGAACATTTCTCAAGAACAACAGCAATTAACATTTACACAGTGCAAAGACTGAAGAGTCAGTTTCAGTAAAGTTGGTGCCGCTGTGACTATATGAGCTCACATCTTAAATTCTCCCAACTGAAATTCATTCAGAAAGAAGCTATTTATATGCAGCAAGCTGTCAGTGGGTTGAACCTTTTGAGCATTAATGTCCTTTCCAGTTCTCATAAGACTGTAGTGTATCCCCGCACATCTGTGCAAAGAAAAACACAAAATTGAAATAGAATCACAAAATCGTTTTGTTTAGTTTTGCCTTACTCCCTCAGCAAAGGAGTAGAACATTAGCCCTGCACAACACTCAGCCAGCACCACCACCAACACCATGCCACTCCACCTTGGTCCTGCCTAGTTATCTCTGTCTAGTTGTGCATCGAGGAATAAATATCAATATGCCTTCACACATTATATGTGCTATTAACCTTGTCAGTGGTTTTCGGTGCAGGTAAAGGCTGTGAATGAATGTGGGGCAACCACTCCTTTTCTTCACTTAGAGAACATAAAATATTTCCAAAGCATCCAGGTATGGGTGTGGGGTCATAGGTGTGGGATGAAAGAAAAGGAGAAGAGATACTGTGAATTAATTTTCTCCATTCAGTTTATATTAATTGCTCCAGTGTACTACCATTGATTCATTGACTCACTGGCTTCTGATTTCAAAACATATGATGCATTTCCCAAGAAACACTCTTTCCATTGAATCAGAAGTTTACAGCTTGTGGGTTTAGGTTTCACTGCTTTATTAGGGGATAATGGCACTATCAGCGTTGCTGTTCTCAGTGAGATGTTACACTGACACCATATGGACTATTTCAGATAGATTGATCAGAGCATTTCTTATCGTATATTGCGCAAAACTATAAATGGTGTCGAAGGCTGCACTTTCAATCCTGAAAAGTGCCCAGTCTACCTCAAATTAATAGTATCACAAAAATGTGAGTAAGTGGTGAAGTAGCTGTTCATTACTGCTACTGTGTAGTAGAAACATGAGTGTGTTTGGTATCAACAGGATGCTGTCATCAGCCAAAAAAGATAATTTTACTATAACACAAATGATTAATGTGCTATATGAATTTCAATGTGCAACACAGAATGTAGTTGAGAGTGTGGTGCTGGAAAAGCACAGCAGGTTGGGCAACATCCGAGGAGTAGGAGAATCGATGTTTCGAGCGTAAGCCGTTCATCAGGAATAAGGCTTGTGGGCTGGGGGGCTGAGAGATAAATGGGAGGATGGTGGGGTTTGGGGGGAAGGTAGCGGACAATGCGATAGGCAAGTGAAGGCAAGGGAGAAGGTGATAGGTCGGAGAAGAGGGTGGAACGGGTAGGTGGAAAGGTGATGGACAGGTCAGGAGGGCAGTGCTGAATTGAAGGTTTGGGACTGGGATAATGTGGGGGGAGGGGAAATGAGGAAACTGGTGAAATCTACATTGATCCCACATGGTTACAAGGTCCAAGGCAGAAGATGAGGCATTCCCCTTCAGACATCGGGATGTGAGGGTTTGGCGATGGATGTGGCCCCGGACCTGCATATCCTTGATGGAATGGGAGGGTGGGGTGAAATGTTCAGCCATGGGGTGGTGGGGTTGGGTAGTGCAGGTGTCCCAGAGATGTTCTCTGAAATGATCCACAAGTAGGCGTCCTGTCTCCCCAATGTAGAGGAGTACTCCTCCTCCCACTCTGCCAAGGACACGCAGGTCCTGGACCTCCTCCATCGCCAAACCCTTCCCACCAATGCCTGGAGGAAGATAGCCTCATTTTCTGCCTTGGGACCCTGCAACCACACAGGATCAATGTGGACTTCACCAGTTTCCTCATTTCCCCTCACCCTACATTATCCCAGTCCCAAGCCTCCAACTTGGCATCGCCCTGCTGACCTGTCCATCTCCTTTCACATCTATCTGCTCCACCTTCCTCTTCAACCTATCAGCTTCTCGCCCACTTTTATCTACCTATCGCATTCTCAGCTACCTTCCCCCCCACCCCCACCATTTATCTCTTAGCCTCCCCCCAGCCCATAAACTTCATTCTTGATGAAGAGCTTATGCCCGAAACGTTGATTCTCCTGCTCCTTGGATGCTGCCTGACCTGCTGTGCTTTTCCAGCACCACACTCTTGATTCTGAGCTCCAGCATCTGCCGTTCTCCCTTTTTCCAATGCAAAATGTAGGCTGTACATATCAAAGAGCTTGTACATTTCATCGTAAACTGTGTCAAACAACATACTCCATCAGCTGTTTGCAATAGCCAATGTACTGCCCATGCTCAACCAGGCTGTACCTGCAGAATTCTAAACACAATGTCCAGCATTAGGTGTAATACTGAGATTGGACAATATTTGCTAAATAACCCTGAGAGTGCTAAAAATGCTGATTACCAATTTGTGATTGACTGTCCAGCTTGCACTTTGTTGCACTTGTGTGTACTGGAAGCTGCAGATATTAACACATCAGGTCCTGTTATTTGTAGATAGAAAGAACAAGTACAGACATTGCATGATTTCAGCATCATAAAGTAGCCAATCTCTGGTTCATTCATCAAGGAAATGCCTTGACCAATTAGTGTCAACCATACTGGTTTAAATTTAGATTAAATTCCCTTCAGCCCAACAAGTCCACACTGACCCTCCGAAGAGTAACCCACTCCCTTCTGACTAGCACTACAGGCAATTTAACATGGCCAATTCACCTGACCTGAACATCTTTGGAGTATGGAAAGAAACTGGAATACCCAGAGGAAACTCATGCAGACAATGTGCAAGCTCCACATGGACAGGTGCCCAGGGCTGGAATTGAACCTGGGATCCTGGTGCTGTGAGGCAGCAGTGCTAACCACTGAGCCACTGTGCCAACAAAACTTGATAGTTAACTTTCAGTTATCATCTAACCAGTGTATTCTCCATAGGAACATCACCACCAATCACAATTTACTTATCAATCAATGGCACTCTCTACTCATAAAGTACAAACTGTTGTTTCCCTTTGCATTGGTATTCTTGTGAATTTCTTGACGAGTGCAAAATGAAAGGCCAGCACGAAATATGTCTACTTTCAGTAATACTAATGTGTACTAATAAACAACAATCTAAGTTAGGGATAAACAACTTTATGGTATTATTCAAATCAGGGAATAGTGATGCTTTTTCAATGCTGCAGCCACCAACATTGATTAATTCATTCAAAGTTTGGGAGAAGATTTGTAGCTCGGGTGCTCGTTGTTGTGGTTCTGTTCGCCGAGCTGGGAATTTGTGTTGCAGGCGTTTCGTCCCCTGTCTAGGTGACATCCACAGTGCTTGGGAGCCTCCTGTGAAGCACTTCTGTGATGTTTCCTCCGGCCTTTATAGTGGTCTGTCACTGCCGCTTCCGGTTGTCAGTTCTAGCTGTCCGCTGCAATGGCCGATATATTGGGTCCAGGTCGATGTGTTTGTTGATAGAATCTGTGGATGAGTGCCATGCCTCTAGGAATTCCCTGGCTGTTCTCTGTTACATTGGTTTTGCTCATGCTGGGTAGCGGGTCCTTTGTCCTGGTGAGTTGTTGTCTGAGAGTGGCTGTTGTTTTGTGTGCTGTTATGAGTCCTAGTGGTCGCAGTAGTCTGACTGTCAGTTCAGAAATGTTCTTGATGTATAGTAATGTGGCTAGTCCTTTGGGTTGTGGCATGTCCTCATTCCGTTGTCTTTCCCTTAGACATCTGTTGATGAAATTGCGGGGGTATCTGTTTTTGACGAATACATTGTAGTGGTGTTCTTCTTCCTCTTTTTGCAGTTCTGATGTGCTACAGTATGTTGTGGTCCTTTTGATGCAACTTCTTTTGTGTGTGTTGGGGTGGTTGCTTTCATAGATGGTCTGTGCGTGTGGCTTTCCTGTATACCTTTGTGGTGAATTCTCCATTCGGTGTTCTCTGTACCATCACGTCTAGGAATGGGAGTTGGTTGTCCTTTTCTTCCTCTCTAGTGAATCGGATTCCTGTGAGTGTGGCGTTGATGATCCAGTGTGTGTTCTCTATTTCTGTGTTTTTAATGATTACAAAGGTATCATCTACATTTCTGACCCAGAGTTTGGATTGAATTTGCAGTAAGACTGTTTGTTCTAATCTTTGCATTACTGCTTCTGCTATGAGTCCAGAGACGGGTGAGTCCATGGGTGTGCTGTTGATTTGTTCATACATTTGGTTGTTGAATGTGAAATGTGTTGTGAGGCACAAGTCCAGTAGTTTGAGTATGCAGTCTTTGTTGATAGGTTCCCCGTCTTGTCTGTTCTGTATGTCCAGCAGGTTGGCTATTGTTTCTCTGGCTAGGGTTTTGTCGATAGAGGTGAACAGTGCCGTTACATCGAATGAGACCATAGTTTCTTCCTTGTCTATGTGTATATTTCTGATGATGTCCAAGAATTCCTGTGTTGACTGTACAGAATGTCTGGATCCGCTGATCAGATGTTTCAGTTTCTGTTGTAGTTCTTTAGCCAGTTTGTGTGATGGTGTCCCTGATAGCGATACGATGGGTCTGAGTGGGATGTCTGGTTTGTGCACTTTAGGTAGTCCATAGAATCTGGGGGTGTTGTTGCTTTCAGGTTTCATTCTCTATGGGAAAGTGAGGTCTGCAGACGCTGGAGATCAAAGCTGAAACTTTATTGCTGGAACAGCACAGCAGGTCAGGCAGCATCTAGGGAACAGAAGATTCGACGTTTCAGGAAGAAGGGCATGTGCCCGAAACGTCGAATCTTCTGTTCCCTAGATGCTGCCTGACCTGCTGTGCTGTTCCAGCAATAAAGTTTCAGCTCATTCTCTATGGGTCAAACCTGGTTACCTGTCCGTTTTTTTGCAGGTTCCTCAGTGTGTTGTTTATCCTATTGGTGAGCTGTGGGGTGGGGTCAAACTCCCTCTTTTGGTAGGTGTTGGTATCTGCAATTAGTTGTTGCGCTTACTGGATGTACTCTGCTTTGTCCAGGATGACGGTCATTCTGCCTTTGTCTGCTAGTAGTATGATTATGTTCTTATCATTTCTTAGTGTTTTTAGTGCTTCCCTCTCCTTGGTGTTGAGGTTATGTGTTTGTCTTTTCCTTGTTATCAGGGGTACGATACCTAGTCTCACTAGTCTCAGTGTCTCTTCTGTCAGTCCATTGTTCCTGAGTGTGCATTCTAGTGCTGCTAGGAAGTCTGCTGTCTTGGCGTCCCTGTGGTTGTAGTTGAGTCCCTTGGCCAGTATTGTTCTTTCCGTGTCTGTGAGCTGTCTGTGGGAGAGGTTTTTAACCCAGGTGTGTGTTGTGGTGTCCTCTCTGTTGTGTGTTAGTTTGGCCATTTTTTCTTTTAGTGCCGTTTTTTTGC
>NC_057715.1:66469389-66515182 GCF_004010195.1 Chiloscyllium plagiosum | reverse complement strand
AACGGAGAATTCACCACAAAGGTATACAGGAAAGCCACACACACAGACCAAGTCCTGAACTATGAAAGCAACCACTCCAACACACACAAAAGAAACTGTTCAAAAGGGCCACAACACACTGCAGCACACCAGAACTGCAAAAAGAGGAAGAAGAACACCTCTACAATGTATTCGTCAAAAACAGATACCCCTGCAATTTCATCAACAGATGTCTAAGGGAAAGACAACGGAATGAGGACATGCCACAACCCAAAGGACTAGCCATACTACCATACATCAAGAACATTGCTGAAATGACAGCCAGACTACTGCGACCACTAGGACTCATAACAGCACACAAACCAACAGCCACTCTCAGACAACAACTCACCAGGACAAAGGACCCGATACGCAGCATAGAGAAAAACCAACATAGTATGCAAACTCCCATGCAAGAACTGCACAAAACACTACATAGGACAACCAGGAAGACAGCTAACAATTTTTATTTGTGAACGACACGAAACGACACCACCAGCTATCCTTAGTAGCCACACATGCGGATGACAAGCAACATGAGTTTGACTGGGACAACACTACTATTATAGGACAAGCCAAACGGAGAACAGCCAGGGAATTCCTAAAGGCATGGCTCTCATCCACAGATTCTATCAATAAACACGTCAACCTGGACCCAATATATCGGCCACTGCAGGGGACAGCTGGAACTGACAACCGGAAGCGGCAGAGACAAACCACTATAAATGCCGGAGGAAACATCATAGAAGCACTTCACAGGAGGCTCCCAAGCACTGAGGATGTCACCTAGACAGGGGACGAAACATCTGTGACAAAAATTCCCAGCGCAGCAAACAGAACCACAACATTAATTCATTCAACTTTACTAAAACATATTGCCTGCAAAATTCAGTATAAACAAGTGCGGAAATTGTAATGCAAGGTTAACCAAAGTACATTGCACCTAATACAGATAACATTACAAACTTTGTGGTACCTGATCATTGAAATCAATACAGACAGTGATAAATAGGCTGTAGAGTGACTGTGAGATCATAAGAAATTGGCATAGTCTAAGGCTAAGTTCCACTTCTCAAACAGAAGTGCATTCTAGCTGAAGCTTGTGAGGATACTGGTTTCAGAAGATACTGTGAGCAACACAAACACTGAAATATGGCACAACAAAAGAAGTCTTGAACCACTTGGCACAGGACTTTTGCACAGAGCTTGGAATCAATCCATTCCGGTGTAGAATGGAGGCCAACTCCATGAAAACACTTGCTGTGATATAGCGCCTGATGGCCGATGTTTCAGCTTCCATCACAGCACAACAAGAAGCCATCCAATGTCTGGCTGCTGCAGTGGAAACTCAGAGTAAAGTAATGCAGGCCCTGTTTGTTGTCAGACAAGCACAGCCTTCTGCCATCATAGCTGTGGGTATGAGTGTGAAAAGGGGCTTGCAGGCTTTCCGACACATCGCTCAGAGATTGCTGAGCTGTCCTCCTGTGAGCCATCTGCAATCTCCCTGAACAAAACTCAGCAGCCTTTCATGGGCCATACTGCCACCAGTGGCATAGCTCTGAAGCACCTGGTCAGGCAAAGAGACAGGAAACAGTGATACTACAGAACAGCACAAGGGTGATTTGTTGCATTTTAAATGGAATGTTGGATGATTTGATTTATAAATTTCACTTGTGAATGCCTGATTTGCGGTGACTTTTACATCAGTTTTATAGCCAAGAGGACACAGGGCAGCGTAATTGGTGAAAGGGAAATTGGGAGTGCATTGACTTGTACCACAGTTAGATTATGCAATTAGCTCATGATAAAGGGTCATTGTCTGACTTCATATCCTCTGCCTCCTCCTCCACCTCTGTCACCTCCTCCATCTCCTTAGCTGTTCACTGTATCCTTGTTAACAATACAGTAACATCACGACATGTAGGTAGGCAGCATTCAGAAAGCTGTAAAGATTCGTGACATGTGATTCACGATAGCCTCACAGTGCCAACGTCCTAGGTTCGAGTCCACCCTTGGGCACCTGTCTGTGTGGAGTTTGCATATTCTTCCCGTTTCTGCCAGGTGCTCCAGTTTCCTACCACAGTCCAAAGATTGCAGTTGGGTGGATTGGCCATGCTAAATGCAGGGTTACAGTGATAAGGTAGGGCTGGGTGGGATGTTCTTTGGAGGGTTGGTGTGGCCTCGATAGGCTGAATGACCTGCTTCCACACTGTAGGGATTCTATGTGCTCTCCTGCACAACCATCCTAGTAGCTAAAGCAATGTTTAAGCAAACCAATTGTCTGCTCACGCACATTTCATTATTCTGATTAGTATCCAGGGACATGTGGGCTGCCTACTGAGGTTATGAGACTCTGGTTTGTTGGAGTGGTTTAAATGGGACAGCAAACCATTGACAAGTGAAGGCATTATGATTGCTGCCAGCATACTGAGAATAAATTAGCATGGTCACTGATAAGTTGGACTTTTTAAATTTATTCTTGGAATGACAGATAGCTAGACCATCATTTATGGTCCAATTCCTACCAACCTGGAGAAATTGGTGGTGAGCTGCCTTCCAGAACCACAGCACTAGTCAGACCACAACCGGAATAATGGAAGTGTTTTGGGTCTCTTTTCTAAGGAAAGACATACAGGCATTGGAGGCAGTACTGAAAAGGTTCAAGAGGCCGATACCAGGTTTGAGGGCCTAGTTTATGAGGAGAGGTTGAGTAGTTTGAGGCTGTACTTGTTCGACTATTGAAGAATGGGAGGCAACCGTATTGAAGCATACAAGATTCTTAGGGGACTTGATAGGGTTGATGCAGAAGGTTGTTTCCCCTAATGGGAGACCCTAAGACCTGAGGCCATATGCTCAGAATAAGGGATCAGACAGTTAATCAGAGGTGAGGAGGATTCTTTTCCTCTCAGAAGGCTGTAAACTATGAAATTCTTTACCACAGAAGGCATTGGAGGTTGGGTCATTAAGTATATTCAAGGCTGAAATAAGTAAATTTTAATCAGTAAGGAATCAGGGGTTATGAGGATAAGGCAGGAAAGTGGTGTTGAGGATTATCAGATAAACCATTTTGAATGACAGAGCAGTCTTAATGGACTAAGAGGTCTACTTCAGGTTGATTTGATTTGATTTGTTGTCATGTATACCTAAATACAGTGAAAAGCTTTGTTTCTGAGCAGTACAGGAAGATCATAGTCGGCAAGGACACATGGACCATAGGGTGGAAAAAAAACTTGAACAGGAGCATCCAGACTGCATCACACAGGGCATGTGGTAAACAAAATCAACATTAGCAAGATCATCACTATTTGAAGTTAGAAAGTCCATTCATCAGTCTAATAACAACAGGGAAAAAGCTGTTCTTGAACCTGTTGTGCATGTGTTCAAGGTTCTGTCTCTTCTCCTGGGCAGAAGAGATTGTAAGAGAGCATTGCCGGGGTGAGAGGGGGTTTTGAGGATGTTGGCAATTTTTCTGGGCAGCAAGCTGTGTAAATGAAGTCTATGGATGGAAGGTTGGCTTCTGTGATGGTCTGGGCTGTGCACACAACCTTCTGTAGTTTCTTACGATCCTGGGCAGAGCAGTTGCCGTACCAGGCCGTTATGCACCCAGCCAGTATGCTTTCAAAGGTACATATGTAGAAGTTGGTGAGGGTCTTTTTGGACATGCCAAATGATCTGAGCCTCCTGAGGAAGAAGAGGCATTGTTGTGCCTTCTTGATCATCACATCTACATGGGAGGTCCACATCCCTAGACACCACTGTGCAAGAGAATGTGATAGATTATCCAAGTGGGAAGTCCAGGACAAGTTATCAGTTATCGTCACTCTGAGGAAGTTGTCGCTCTCCACCCTCTCCACCTCAGCTCCATTGATGTAGATTGGAGCATGTCCTCCTCCTTTCTTTCTGAAGTCAATGATCAGTTCTTTACTTTCTCTGACATTGAGAGAGAGGTTGTTCTCATTGTACCATGTCACCAAGCCCTCTCTCTCCTTCCAATATTCTGCGTTGTTGTTGTTTGATATCTGTACTATTATGATTGTGTCATCAGTGAACGTGTAGATGGCATTTGCTTGGAATTTGGCTACACACTTGTGGGTATATAGGGAGTACAACAGGGGGCTGAGAACTTGTCCTTGGGGGTGTGTCCAGTGTTGGGTGTTATCATGGAGTAGATGCAGTTGTCTGTCTTCACTAATCATGGTCTGTGGGTCAGAAAGCCGACGATCCAGTTGCAGAGGGTGGAGCCGAGACCGAGGTCACAAAGTTTTGAAATCAGTCTGGAGGGGATAATAATGTTGAAGGCAGAGCTGCAGTCAATGCGCAGGAATCTGATGTAGGTGTCATTATTGTCCAGATATTCCAGGGATGAGTGCAGGGCTAGGGATATGGCATCTGCTGTGGACCTGTTATTAGGTAGAAAAATTGCAGGGAATCAAGGCAGGCTGGGAAACTAGAGTTGATTTGGGCATGACCAGCCTATTGAAGCACTTCATGATTACAGTGGTCAGAGCCCTAGGCAGTAGTCATTAAGGTACATTGCATGTGCTTCTTTAGGTATTGGGATAATGGTGGTCTTCTTGAAGCAGGTGGGGACTTCAGCTTGTACGAGGGAGAGGTTGGAGATGTTGGTGAATGCCTCTGTCAGCTAGTCTGCACAGGATCTAACTGCTGGGGCAGGGTCTCCATCCCAGCCCGTCACTTTCCTTGGGTTGACTCCTAGGAAGACCGATCTGATGACTACAGTAGTGACAGTGGGCACAGGTGTGCCTGGCGCTGTCAGTGCAGACACCTCCCCACCTCTGGCATTCTGCTTGAACCAATCATAGAAAGCATTGAGTGTGTCAAGGAAGGATGTGTTTTTGTCCGCTATCTTGCCCTGTTTCATTTTGTATCCCAGTATGTTGTTCGGCCGTGCCACAGGTGGTGGGAGTCTGTGTGGTTGGTTTTGGTGCCTAATTTGGTCTGGTACTGCTTCTTGGTGTCCCTGGTGGCTTTGTGGAGGTCATATCTGGATTTTTAGCTTCAGTCTGGGTTGTCCGACTTGAATGCTGCATGATTGGTCTTCAGTAGGGAGTGGATTTCCTGGTTTATCCAAGACTTTCAGTTGGAGAACAACCAAATGACTTCTTTGGTACATAGCCCTCCACACACTTGTCCATGAAGCCCGTGATAATGGTGACGTACTCATCTAGGTTTTCTACTGTGTACTTGAACATGGTCCGATCTACCGATTCCAAGCTTCTATGTCTATGGTCAGTCTGTTAGACCAGACATTGTAGGGTTTTCATCCAGCTCTAACAAAGAATGGCAATACAACTCCAAGTCAGAATGATTTGTGGCTTGGAGGGGAACTCGTGATGAAAGGAAAAAGATTTGTCAAGATATTTGAGCAGAAAGTAAGAAGCTAACACAAGGAAAGAGTGATAACTTTATTTGGTGATTTAAAAACATCTCTAGATTCTGAAGAATGCATTGAAGTAAAGCACCTTGAAAGGTCAGAGAATGCAGGAAGAATAGGGTGCCAGACTATTTATCCAGAGACACAGGTAATGCGGTGGGGTACCAGGTTCAAATCTAATATGACAGATTGTGGAATTCAAATTCAATAAAAATCTGGAATTAAGTGTCCAGTGCTAACCATGAAATCATTGTCAATTGTTAGGAAATACTCATCTGGCTCACAAATGCCCTTTAAGGAAAATAACTGCTGTCCTGACGTACGACTCCAGATCCACAACAATGAGGTTGACTCTTGACTGACAGTCACAGAATCCCTACAGTGTAGAAACAGGCCATCAAGTCCACACCAACCCTCTGAAGAGCATTCCACCCAACCCCACCCCACATAACCTTGCATTTCCTTGGTTAACACATATAGCCTGCACATCCCTAGACACCACGGGCAATTTTAACATTGCCATTTCATCTAACCTGCACTTCTTTGGACTGTGGGAGAAAACCCACACAAACAAGGGGAGAATGTGTAAACACCACACAGACAACTGATGCAGGCTGGAATTGAACACACCTCCTTGGCACTGTGAGGCAGCAGCATTAACCACTGAGCCAACATGCTACCCCTGTTAGGGGCGGGCAATAAATGCTGACTTAGCCAGTGACACCCACATGCTGTGAATGAATAACAAAAGAGAGAACAAATATGACAAATGATTAAATATGTTAACCAGATGAAGCAACTAGCTCCAGTTCAGATTCTGACTGCAACTCTGCTTCTGGATCAGAATCCAGCATTACTTTCAAAAGGCTTGGAAATATCTCTCTCTAACTGTGTTTCAGTTTTCTCTTTAAATGTCCATCAGACCTGAAAGCACGGAAACATAATTAGCCCTTTGGCTCATTGAGTCTGCTTCACCATTCAATGGGACAATGCTGACCTGATCATCCTCGACTCTACCCTCTTGCTCCATTCCAATAAGCCCTGATTCTTTTACTGATTAAAAATCTGTCTGTCTGCACCTTGTGTGTACTGAATGACCCAACCTCCACAACTCTCTTTGGTAAAGAATTTAGCAGATTCACTGCCCTCTGACAGGAGAAAATCCCCTTCATCTCTGTCCGAACTGGGTGGCTTACTCTGAGATGATACACTCTGCTCCTAGGTTCTCCCACAAGAAGAAGCAACCTTCTACATTTACATTCTCAAGTCCCAAAGAATCTTGCATGTTTCAATAGTAGAAACCCTTTCTTCTATATTGAATACAGGCCTAATCTACTCAACGTCTCCTCACAAGATAATCCCTCCATACCTTGTATCAGTGTAGTGAATCTTCTCTGGACAGCTTACAATGCCAATATATATTTCCATGGAGAAGAGACCTAAAACTGTTCACAGTATTCTAAGTGTAGACTAATTAGTATCTTATATTGATTTTCCAAGATCTCCCTATTTTTCTACTCCAAACTCTTTGTCAACATTCCATCTGCCTTCCCAATTCCCACTGTACTCATTTGCTTGTATTTTGTGATTCATGGACAAGAATCCCTAAATCCCACTGCAGTCTTTCCCCAGTTAAATAATATTCAGCTCCTCTACTTTTTTCCTGCCAAAGTGCATAATCTCACTTTTTCCTGCATTATATTCCATCTGCTAAGTTTTTGCCTACTCAGTTAACCTCTCTATTCCTCTCTGGAATCTTTGTGCCATTGTTACTAATTGTCCTTCCACTTATTTTAGTGTCATCTGCAAACTTGGCTATAGTTTATCCACTTTACTCATCCAAGTCATGAATATATATTGTCAATAATTTTGGCCCCAGCATTGATCCCTTTGACACTCCACTAATTATAAATTGCCATCTGAGAAATGCACCCCTTATCCCATATTCTGGTAACTTGTCAATCTATTGTCCATACTAATGTCCTATCCTCTACACCATACCTTATTCAGTATCCTAATGTGCGATACCTTAATTAAATGCCTTTTGGAAGTCCAAATATACCATATCCCTTGATTCTACTTTATGTTTTCTGCTTGCTATCTCCTCAAAGCATTCTAATGAATTTGTTAGGCATGATTTCCCTTTCTTAAAGTCATGTTACTTTTATTATGTTGCTTAATTTTATTATGTTTTTTCCAAATGCTCTGCTGTTTTCCCAATAACAGATGCTAAGCTAACCAGCCAATAAATACTTGCTTTGTTTTGTCACTGTCCTTTTTTGAATAAGGGTTTCATATTTTGAAGCTTTCTCAATCCTCTGAATTATCAGTAATCTTTGCCACTTTTTATGTCTCTTGTTCTTTCAGTTTGATACTATCCTTAATCTTCATGATTAAACATGGTCCTTGATTCCTGATGAAGGGCTTTTGCCCGAAACGTTGATTTTCCTGCTCCTCGGATGCTGCCTGACCTGCTGTGCTTTTCCAGCACCACTCTGATCTAAACTCTGGTTTCCAGCATCTGCAGTCCTCACTCTTGCCATGGTCCTTTTACTCCCTTCCTATTTGTTTTTCTCTCAGGGAAATACATCTTTGTTGTGAATCAGTAACTATTTTCCTAATCATCTGCCATTGTCCCTCAACTGTCCTTTCTGTTAAACTCCTTTTCCAGTAAACTGTAGCCAACTCTTCTTTCATTCCTTTGTAATTACCCTCATTTAAGGTTAACACAGTTGTTTTCATACCAGTTTCCCTTCCTGCTGTGCTCATCTTTCACTGAGGTTGAATGTAATATGCCACGAGTTGTGTTATAATATGTGCTTTTGGAAATTATTTTTCTTTCTAGGATGTGTGTGTCCCTGTCAAGGTCAGTATTTGTCACACGTCCCAAATATCCTTTAAAAATGTGGTGGTAAGCCACCTTCCGGAACTATCGCATTTCATCAGGTGTGGGTGCACTCATTGTGATATTAGGAAGGTAGTTGCAAGGTTTTGACCCATTGATAGTGAAGGAACAGTGATACTGTTCCAAGTTTGCATATTGAGTGGTGTGGAGGAGCATATTTATAAGTACTTATAAATGTAAAGTGCTGAAAAGGAAGGAAATGGATACTATGGGCAATTTAGCATGGTCAATCCACCTAACCCACACCTCTTTGGACTGTGGAAGGAAACCCCAAGCAGACACAGGGACTTATTGTTTGGTCCACTGTGATGGAATCCATAAATTGTCCTGCTCTGCAGAGATAATGCTATCGGCTGTACAAAGTAGAATCATTCACGAATGGAGTTGAAACAATTTAATGTCGAAAATTATGGTGCTAGCACATAGGAACTTTTGCATTGCTCTGTTTGCAACCTTCCCCATCCCGGTTAAAGATTTCCATGTGACAGGATAAAGCTGAATTTTGCCTAAAGTGCAAATTAAATGGATGAGATATTACTGCTAATTGCATGTAGAAGGGAAGAAATACTTAAATTCTCATCAAACTTAAAAGCATAGTTTGGAGAGCTCTGAGCGTTGACAATATTGCAGGGTGAGAAGAGTGTCAAGCACCAATGGGATGTAATGAAATTTGTTGTGGAAGCAAGTGAATGATTGGTACACCAACCAGTCCTGCTTTTCCCAAAATAGCTCCATGGATATGGAGTTGCATGAATTGGTGGTGGAGAAGGTTGTCCAATTTGCATCTCATATGCATATGTCTAGGAAGTCCCTTGGCATCATTAAAACCCAACCTGAAGCAAGTGACTTCGCCATCAGAACAGGGTTTGCAATCAGTTAGGAAGGATGTTATTGGCCAAGAAATCTGGTTTGAGACATGGCCAATTATGAATACTCCAAACGTTGTTTGTTCTGCATGTGTTCTTCACCCATGCGAAACTCTCATGTAATGATATCGCTTACTCTTCACAACTTGTGTCAAGTTTCACAATTGTGAAGATGAAATACATATTTAGAAACCAATGTTTCAAGGCAATAGCATCTCATGTCAATGTCGAGCAGCCTATTTATATAAAGAGTTTACTAAGCACTCAACAAGGTTAACAGACCACTTCTACAGAGCTATCACTGATCATGTACTTCTTTGCATTTCAACCTCCTAAAATGTCAAGACTAGAGTGTCTGAAGAGGCTGAATAAGCTGGAGAATTTTTCCCCCGGAGGCTGAGGCGTGATCATATAGAGGTTTATAAAATTATGAGGGGCATGGATAGAGTGAATAGCTGAGGTCTTTTTCCTAGGGTGGGAAAGTCCAAAACTAGACCACATAGGTTTAAGCTGAAAGGGGAAAAATTTAAGAAGGACCTGACATTTTCATGCAAAGGATGGTGTGCGTATGGAATGAGCTGCCAGAGGAAGGGTGGAGGTGGGTACGGTTACAGCATTGAAAAGGCATCTCGATGGGTACATGAATAGAAAGAATATGGACTAAATGCTGGCAAATGGGAGTAGGTCAGTTTGGGTCGAGTTGGACCAAAGAATCTATTTCCATCCTGTATGACTCTCTGACTCTATAAGTCTATAACTTCCTTATATGAACAATCAGATGGCATTACAAGGAATGATTCATGACCAGCTTCATCAGGTCTTCTGTGAGCTGACCATGGATTTCCAATGGGATATAGGGGTAAACTTTGGTGATATTAGCCAATATCATTTAACACATCATCAGGAAACTTTTCTTTCCTTCAGTTTCAAGCAAGTGTAAGAAATGTCCACACTAAATGCAAAACTGTTATATGTCACAATCCAAGGATCATAATAGGTCAATTAAACTAGAGCAGTCATTGAAAAGGATAAAAAAAAATCGATTGGTATAACATGACAAATAACTTCTAAAACTTCTAAATCCAAGGAAAGTTCTTTAACAGGGGGAGAAAGGTCTTTTCAGTGGTTCTATACTGGCAGGTTTGCTCTTTGTTTTAACATATTACGATTCACTAGGAATAGCTTGGTCTGACAGTTAAAAAGAATCAGGATTTTCACGACATACACAACTCACTTTCAAAATGTGACTTTAATAATGTTGCTATATGAACCAGCACAAACTCTTGAACATTGAGTGAAACCCCAATGGAAAATCCAGGTTAACATAAAAACAGCGTTAGAATGTTACATTAATTCTCTGTTCACCTTCGAATTTATTGAGGCATATGTCATGGTGTAAAAGTATAGAATTTGAACCTCATGATTCCAGAATTATGCTGCAACCTATATAATGCTCGTGTTTAATCTGCCACAGCAATGGGGAATTTAAATATAGTTACTTAAATCAATCTAGAAATGAAAAAACTAGTTTCAGTAATAGAGACCATGAAGTTACTAGATTGCCTGTTAAAAAAATCTGGTTAAGAAAAGAAATCCGCTGACCCTTACACATTCTGACCTATATTGTCTTGACTCCGGACCCATACAATCCAACATCTTAATCACTTACTTGCCATTTATAAACAATATGCAATACAAATAAATCTGGATGGAACACTCAACACTGAGCTAGGCAACAATACCACAAAAGAGCCAAGTTGTTCCTGCAAAGCCATCCTCACCTAGATTTGGGCCAGAATTGGAAGAGCTATCCCACAGACCAGTCAAATAGCAGCCCAGCCTCCTTTCTGGCATTCTTGGGTATTTCCAGCTTCATAGGCAGGACAGATATTGCAGTGGTATAGGCAATAATAATGCATAGTTGGGAAGAAGAGACACTGGAAGTTCTCAACATTGCAACTTGCCCACAAGAAAGTTCATACCATCAGGTAAAACATGAGCAAGGAAATGTTCTGCTGATTACTACCTACCACCATCCCTCAGCTGGATGAATCAGTACTCCTCCATACTGAACATGATTTGGAAAAAGTACAGAGAGAAGTGAGATCACATAATGTATGCTTGGTAGATGAATCCAAAATAAGTCTCAAAACAAGGATGACTTGGTTCTACTATGAATGGCTGAATTGGCATGGTCCTGAAGGATATATTTTTCATTCACAGTTCATGAAATGAGGCAGTCTATGTCCACAGTACCAAGACATTGATAATTTTAAGGTATGTTTTATAAATGGCTAGTAACATTTAGGGAAGAAGATTGGAACAGAACTAATTGGATAATGATATTTGTGTATTGAACCTTTTTTCTTATATGAATATATAATCTTTTAATTTGCAATTATGATTGCTGTTTCTTTCTTCTCAGTGGGAATTGAGACAGCATTGCAACGAGATATAGTGGAAGAAATTGTCATCTGATTGACTTCAGTGTTAGTGATTGCAAGCTGTTTGCACTTTGTTTTGTGCATCTTCCTCACATTGTTTACCTTTTCCCAAAACCCCAAAATAGCAGAATTGAATGATGATGTGATGATGGACACCCTTGAAAGGTAGTAAGAATATCTTTGGTAGTCCCATTCGCACTTTGGCTGGGAACTGTTATCATTCTAAAATTAGGTAGCACTATTAATAAATAAAAAACTGTTGGTTTTCAACTGGATGAAATTAGGTTCTGCTGTGCTTTATACTTTAACTGATGGTCTGTTCCATGAAAGCATATGAACTAAGAAGTTAATTGATTGCACTCCTATTAAATAGAATACTCACAAGCCTACCTTTGCCTGAGGAGGATGCTGTGCTGTGAATTGGGTTTCTGCAGTCCTCCTTGAGATATTTTGAGTTGATCATTGTTTGTTTGTTGAGTTCTATCTTGGGGTCAGTGCTGACGATCATGAAGTTTTCTGTAGAAGCCTGGTAGAAATAATTCCAAGTTTACAAATAAGCTGTTGCAAACTGCCAACATGATGTCTTTTTTCAGCTCCTGTAACATGAATACCAAGCTTGGGCCCTTACTGAGAACTGGTTTCAGATGATTTATGTACAGACCATCTACACACATTAAAACTCTATCAGTTTACTTTGGTGTAATCTGGGCTCAAGCTGGTCGACTAACTTAATGTTTGTGGCTTTTGACAAATACAGCAGTAGTTATTCAAGAATAAACTGATAACTTTATTCAGGAATATAACATGGCATGATATAACACTAATGCAATTACAATACACTCTTAAAAGGACATGCTTTCTTGAACATAATATTTCAACAGATAGCTCTTTCAATGAGCCAACACTGGGCTGATGGACTGACTGGCCTCCTTCTGTGCTGTATGATGTTTTGATGTCAGGATTGCCTGGGGAGAAATCAAGCTGTAACCTGAAAGAAAAAGTGACTCCTGACCACTGGGACACTGTAAAAAAATACAGTAGTGTTGAAATTCTTAATGAAATTGAGGGAAATGCACAACCAATGTTTAATTTATCTCATGAGTTTGATGTATAAGTGTTATTTATCCAGACATAATACATTTGGGAACATCCAGAATAAAAATTATAATGAGGACCACTTTTAAGGAAAACGCAGTGACACTGAAATCACAGCCTTTTACACAGTTGCTTTTTTATGGGTTTTGTGGGGTTTCAATGAATTATAAATCTTGAATTGCTTGTCTGGGTAAATAAGAAAAGTGTGGCAACTGCTACATACAGAGTTAATGTACCACTTTACAGATTTAATAAGTGAATGGTGATACACAGGACTGTTAATTAGCTAGATATAACAGGAATACATCCTTGCAGTAATGCAACCTCTCTTACATTAATCATCTCAAAGCACTCTAATGCAATGAGTTAGTTTTTGTATTACAATCCCTATTCTAAAGTTTTTGCAATACAATTCCTATTTCAAGTAAAACTGAGATAACATTTAATGCTAGAAAAACGTTCAGGAATCATTTATGTGCACTTGTTACCTGTATCCAGGCTGGTCACATCCTTTCCGCTCTCTCCTTTTCTTCTTTTTTCTTCGCTTTTCTCATCTCTTCATCTTGCTGGCATCACAGGAACATTGTGAAGGGCACTTCTGGCTGCAGTAGGCCTAGAAGCTGGCCTCTTGGTGCCGGGGAATCGGCTATGGCAGTGGCAGTGCCTGGAGCAGGGGTCCCAGGCTGCAGTAGGTCCTGAGTTTGAACTCTTGTTGGCAGTGGTGGCGAGGGACCTTGATGGCTGCAGCACTGGTGGAGCAGGAACTCCTAGTTTCGGTAGGCTAGAAGCAGGGGCTCTTGGCAGCGGTCACAGGTCATCAACTGAGGCAGTGTTGGGGTCTGGAAAGGGATTCCTAACTTTGGTAGGTTCAGAGCAGGGAAGTTTGGAGGTGGCGATGGGTTGACAATTGCAATGGTGTCAGTGCCTGAGTAGGGACTCCTGACTTCAGGAGGCCTAAAGCAAGGACTCTTGGTGGTGTCAGTGAGATAGTGGTGATATAAGGAGCCAGTATCTCCTGGGCCACTGCTGTCATTGTTGCTGTACCCAAAGAAGGGATTCCTTGAGGCCAACCTTGCAGAGACATTGCTGAAGTCCTGGAGCCATATCTGGGACTCCAGGCGATGAACTCCAAATACTTGTTTTTATACTTATTAATTTAAAATGGGAACAAAACACTTTTCATTGTAACTCCCTCAGTATATGTGACAATAAAATCATTCAATCACTCATTCAATCAATCTTGAAATTATAATGAAGGATACCAATGGATGAATACAAGTATTCATATTTAACTATGGTGTCTATCATTTTCAGGAAGGTATGACGCAATCAAAAATAGAGCTGGCTGCTCACTCATTAAAAGAGCAGAGAGGAGCGTCATATGAACATTTCAAGGAAGATCATGAAGAAAGAACTCGAAGTTATGTATAAGATCTAAATTACTGAAGGTGCTGAAAATCTGAAGTAGACAGAAAAACAGATGTTCAAAATGCACAGCAGGTCTGGCAACATTTGTGAATTGAGAGACAGAATGAACATTTCAGCCAAGTTTTGGACAACAAAGCCCGACAAAGAACAATCACATAATGATAATGATAAACTCTCTTAAAGGTCTGGACGAGGTGAGCAACAATAAGAAATGTGAGAGAATGGTGCGAGAAGTCTTTCAAGACTGAACTAGATGTCAGTACCAACTCACTGAATCTTTTTAAGCTATATTCAGGCCATGGAGGCAAGATTGTCCAGTGCTATGTTTATGTGGGTTTTTGTTTTTGCCTGCTCAGCAAAGATATTGATTTCAAATCCCAGCAGAGCCTTTGCATTGTTTTGGTTCAGAGCAGACTCAATGGTTTCAATGGCCTACCTTCTCTTCTACAGGGCTCAGTGGTTAGCACTGCTGCCTCACAGCGCCAGAGACCCGGGTTCAATTCCCGACTCAGGCGACTGACTGTATGGAGTTTGCACATTCTCCCCGTGTCTGCGTGGGTTTCCTCCGGGTACTCTGGTTTCCTCCCACAATCCAAAGATGTGCATGTCAGGTGAATTGGCCATGCTAAATTGACCTGTAGTGTTAGGTAAAGGGGTAAATGTAGGGGAATGGGTGGGTTGCGCTTTGGCGGGTCGGTGTGGACTTGTTGAGCCGAAGGGCCTGTTTCCACACTGTAAGTAATCTAATCTAATCTTATGGTCTTATTTATAGAATGGCAATTTGCTTGTTAAGCGGGATTATTGAATGTTAATTATATTATCAACTGAAAATTCTGCTTCATTAATCACAGCCTTTTATCCTCCCGCCTGCCATGAGTAAGCTTGATGCGGAAAATTGTCGTCATGGAAGTCAGGGTGGGTGACTTCAGCTTGCGTTGGGTCCGAAAGATCTCCAGGTCGAATACCAGGCATTAACATTTCAGTTAAAGGACATTGGCATTTGACATGTGCCAGCCCCGAAGAACTCTCATGGCACATGTAAATTGCACTTACAACAATGCTTCTGTATTTCCATGCTGTACCACGGGCACAATGACAATTATAATTGTAATGCTGTAGCAAGTACATTTTGTGCTCAAGGACATGCACCCAACTCATGGACAGGACCAGCTACATCTCCATTTGTTCTCTTAGCTAAGCCTATCAGAAAACTTTCAGCATCTCTTGCTTTTTTTCACTTTGACCTCTGAGCTGTAGATACCAGGATCAAAGTACTGCTGCATTGTTATGTTGATCAGTGCAGCCACAAAGCCAGGAAGTTTGTCATGATTGTTAGCAGTCCTCACACAAGCTAAGGAAGATAGCCTTTGCTCAGGGAGTTCCGGCACAGTTAGTCAAGGGTAGTGTCCAATATCAGTCCATGATCTTGAACAAAGTCACTTCGCCCCTCGGGGTAGTCAGAATCAGGATGTTTTCTATCCAAGGGATGAGGAACCAAATGTCAGGCTGCCCATCATCTACCTTAACTCTTTCTTCTCTCTTGCGGGTAGTTTTCTTTCTGGAATGAGAGAGAACAGGTATTAAGGTAGATGAAAGTGGATGGTGCAGCTATTCTTTTTGGGGCTGGTGGTGAGATGTCCTGAGTGAGTGGGTAGGTAATACTGAGGGTATGCTGGGTTACGATGTCAGGGGTGGATGTGGGTCCCAGTGAGTGGTGGAGGATACTGCAGGATTGTGCAGGAGGATTGTGAGAGTAGTAGAGCAGGTGCCTCATTGGGAGGTGGGTACAGTAGCAGAGGTAGAATGAGTGAAGTTTTGGAGAGAAGGTGATGGCACTTACACTGGTGGAGTGAAGAAGATTATGGATCTTTCTCTTAATTTGATGTGCATTCTACCAGGTGGCTGAGGCTGCAGTGACCCTGGTGACTGACTTGGTCAGCCTGGCATGATCTGTTGTCATGACTTGTACCACTAGTCCAAGAGCTAGTGGTGGTGCTGCCTCACCCTATCAATTCAAACCTCCAGAACCCTGCCCACATAGCAGTGTGTCAATTTTCTCTTCTCTGCTATGATCCATGCACATATCAGGAATGGTGCAGGGCAGCTCCAAACTAAGTGCTTTTCCAGGTGCACAACAGCATTTTGAAAAAGGTTGTCAGTGCCAGGATGCCAGTCAGTTCCAGATATCTTGGCAGTGATGAGTTGTTTCAGGTACAGCAGTAGTATAAAGGGACTAGAATCAGCTACGAGGTGTGCAATTGGGGTGGAGTGGGCAGTTAAATAGGAGAATTTGTTAAGATACGGCAAGGGAACTTGTTGGGTCTCATGACAAAAACTCTCCAAAAAACTGTACAAAACTGATACTTAGCCAAAGAAAACCTCTTAAGATTCAGGCCTAAGATTATTTAGTGTTTTAATGTTATTTCCTCTTCTGAACACATTTTAGGATCTCATTTTAGGATATGCTTCAAAATGTTTCATTCCTAGACAGCCTCTTGTATCTGAAATGGAAGTGTAATCATTATTAAGTTCAATATTGTCTTCAACAAATATCCACACATAAACACTCCAAACAGGAGAACTGGAAAACAATCAGGAGACATCACATTATTGAATTTCAGCTCATCACTGCCAAGGGCTTTTGAAGTCATTTGTGCATCTTCTCAGTCCCTCAGTTCAAAAATATTGGCTCTTTGATTTTCAGTCACAGTTTAAAGTTGTTGAAGTGAATGTTTTGACTGCAGTCGGTGCATTTCTTGTATGTGAAATGAAAAGTATGTTTTTGAGGGAAGTAAATCAAGCTAAAACCATGCCCTTAATTTCCTTTCGTTTTGCTGGCTTTTCCCACCAACTATGAACTGATTCCCTTGTACTCTCATTGCTGGATATGATCAGTAACATTGCAGATCAGAGTTTTCTGTTTTCATATTCATAATTCTCTTGAATTACAGTCTGACCATTATAAAATGTCATCTGAAGCAGATAAAACTAGTTGTGATTTTGAACAGTATCATGAGCAAACTCTTAAAAGTGGGAAATGCATTTTACAGTGGTTTGTTTGTCATTGCCTGCATAGTTCTGGACTTGTTTTTCTGTGCTTCTGTCAGGGTCACACTGTGGGTGCATTTAAAAGATTCCTCCATGAATACTGAAACGGACATCAGAACATAATAAATCACTGAGGTTTTTAATTAAGTTAACTATTGGCGCCACTGCCTGACTCAGTTTGTACATTCAGTTGTGGAGGACATTGTGTCATTCAAAACGTGTGAAATTGTGGCATCTTTTTCTCTGTCAAGAGCAATATCTTGCTACCTCGTTTGGCTCTCCATAATAACTGCTGCAATAGTGGCCATTCTTAAAAAATATCAGAAAAATAACAAATGAGGCATGCAGTAAAATTGGTTGCAACTGAGGGAATTGAGTACTGCTCTTTCCTTAACTTGTCCAGAATCTGTTGATCCAAGGTTCAACCAGAGATACATAACTACCGCAGCTACAAAAGTAGGTCAGAGGCAGCAATCAGGATTCACATCCTGACTCCCCACAGCCTGTCCAACACCTGCAAGTCACAAAAATGATGGAATACCCACTATTTGCTTGGAAGTATGCAACTCCAATAACACGCAATAAGCTTGACAGCTCTCAGGACAAAGTAACCTGCTTGATTGGCACCACATCCACAAACTTTCAGTTCCTCCACTACCAATTCTGTAATAGTAGTGTGTGCCCTCTGCAAGATGGATTACAGAAATTCACCATGGGTCCTTAAATGGCACTTACCAAAACCACACTCACTTCCATCTAAAAGGAGAAGTGGAGCAGTTACATGGGAATAACACCTACATGTTCCCCTCCAAACCACTCACCATCCTAACTTTGAAATATATCACTGTTCCTTCAGGGTTGCATGGTCAAAATGCAATCCCTCCCTAATGACATTGTGAGTCTACCTCCAGCACATGGGCTGCAACAATCCAAGAAGACAGCTTCCCACCACCTTGTCAAATAAATGAAAACAAAATACCGTGGGGATACTGGAAGTCTGAAAAACAAACAGAAAATGCTGAAGAAAGGTCTGGCAGCATCTGTGGAAAGCAAAACAGAGTTAACCTTTTGAGTCTTGATATAATTTATCTTCAGGAAGAAGGTACAGACAGGTTAAGTGAGTGGGCTAAAATGTGGGAAGTAAGTACAGCAATAGAACATAGAGCATAGACCATAGAACATTACAGTGCAGTATAGGCCCTTTGGCCCTTGATGTTGAGCAGACCGGAGAAAGCAATCTGAAGCACAATCTGAGCCAATTTTAACCTACACTATTACATTCTCGTCCATATGCCTATCCAATGACCATTTAAATGCCCTTAAAGTTGGCGAGTCTACTACTGTTGCCGGCAGTGTGTTCCATACCCCTACTACTTTGTGAGTAAAGAAACTACTTCTGACATCTGTCCTACATCTATCACCCCTCAACTTAGTTATGTCCCCTCATGCTAATCATCGCCATCTGAGGAAAAAGGCTCTCACTATCCAACCTACCTAACCTTCTGATTATCTTATGTGTCTCAATTAAGTCACCTTTCAACGTTCTTCTCTCTAATGAAAACAGCCTCAAGTCCCTCAGCCTTTCCTCATAAGACCCTCCCTCCATATCAGGCAACAACCTAGTAAATCTCCTCTGAACCCTTTCCAAAGCTTCCACATCCTTCCTATAATGCAGTGACTAGAACTGTACGCAATACTCCAAGTGCGGCCACACACCAGAGTTTTGTAAAGCTTCAGTATGATCTCATAGTTTCAAAACCCAATCCCTCCACCAATAAAAGCTAACACATCATGTGCCTTCTTAACAACCCTATCAACCTGGAAGGCAACTTTCAATGATCTATGTACATGGACACTGAGATCTCTCTGCTCATCTGCATTACCAAGAACCTTACCATTAGCCCAATGCTCTGCATTCCTCTCACTCCTTTCAAGTGTATCACCTCACACCTTTCCGCATTAAGCTCCATTTGCCACCTCTTATCCCAGCTCTGCAGCTTATCTATGTCCCTCTGTAAGCTACAACATCCTTCATCACTATCCACAATTCTACGACCTCAGTGTCATCTGCAAATTTACTTACACATTCTTCTACGCCCTCATCCAGGTCATTTATAAAAATGACAAACAGATCCTTGTGGTATACTACTAGTAACTGAACTCCAGGATGAATATTTCCCATCAACCACTACCCTTTGTCTTCTTTCAGCTAGCCAATTTCTGATCCAAACTGCTGAATCACCCTCAATCCCACGCCTCCATGTTTTGTGCAATGGCCTACTATGGGGAACAAATCTGTTCAGAGATGTTATCACACACCTTTGAAGCTGATAGGACCTGAATCTGGGCCTCCAGGCTCTGGGGTAGGGATGCTACATTGCATCCAAGGAACAATCATGACAACTGAGAGTTCCTATTCATAGTATCCCTACAGTGTGGAAACAGGCCCTTTGGCCCAACAAGTCGATACGAACCCTCCAAAGAGCAATCCACCCAGACCCATTCCCCTACTATCCTATATTTACCCCTGTCTAATGCACCTAAGCTACACATCCCTGAACACTGTGGACAATTAAGCATGGCCAATTCGCCTTACCTGTGCATCTTTAGATTGTGGGAGCAAACCAGAGCACCCAGAGGAGACCCACGCAGACACGGGGAGAACGTGTAAACTCCACACAGACAGTTGTTCAAGGCTAGAATCAAACCTGGGTCCCTGGTGCTGTGAGGCAGCAGTGCTAACCAATGAGCTACTGTGCCACCCCCTTTAAATGGCTAGCTAGCTACTTTTGGTTTATTATTGAATTCAAATTTCACCATCTGCCATGGTGGGATTTGAACCCAGGTCCCTAGACATTAAACTGGGATTCTGGATTACTAGTCCCAGTGACATTATTCTTATGTTATTGCAACTCCAGCTATAGGGTTAGGCTTAAGGTTAGCAAAGCAATGGGAATATTGGGGTCTATTGGAAGGATGGTGGGGCATAGATGTGGTGAAGTCTTGTTGCAGGGTATTGGTGTGACTGCACTTGGGAGTAATCTCCTTATCTATAGCGAAGTATATTTGCATTGGAGGGAGTTTGGAGAAGTTTCACTTGGTATATCTTTGAGATGAAAGGGCTTATATATTTTGGAAAAAGTTTGAATCAGGTTGGACCTGGATGCAATGGAGTTTAACAGAATGAGAGGTAATTTTATTGAAACATAGGACTCCATGCAGACTCTACAGAGAAGATGTTACAAGAATGCATTCTCGAACATAGAACATACAACATTATAGTGTAGTACAGGCCCTTCGGCCCTCAATATTGCGCCATTCTGTGAAACCAATCCAAAGCCCATCTAACCTACACTATTTCATTCTCACCCATATACCTATCCAATGACCACTTAAATGCCCATAACATTGGCAAGTCTACAACTGTTGCAGGCAATATGCCCCTACTATTCTCTGAGTAAGAAAACGATCTCTGACATCTGTCCTATATCTATCACTCCATAATTTGAAGCTATACTCCCTCAAGCTAGCCATCATCATCCAAGGAGAAAGGCTCTCACCTTCCACCTGATCTAACTCTTTGATTACCTTATGTGTCTCAATTCAGTCACCTCTCAACCTTCTTCTCTCTAATGAAAACAGCCTCAAGTCCCTCAACATTTCCTCATAAGACTTTCCCTCCATACCAGGCAACATGCAACTAACTCTCCTCTGAACCCTTTCAAAAATTTCCACATCCTTCCTATAATGCAGTGACCAGAACTGCATGCAATACTCCGGATGCGGCTGTACCAGAGTTGTGTACAGCTACAGCACGACCTCATGGCTTCGAAACTTGAAAAATTCTGTTAGTTGGAAATGTAGAATCAGATGGAATAAATTCAGAAGAAGAGCTCTCCCATTTATGACAGTGATGAACAGAAATTACTTTTCTCAGAGCGTCATGAATCATTGCAATCCTCTGCCCAGATGAGTGCATGAATCATTAAATATTTTCAAGGTTGAGTTGGATAAAGTTTGATCGATAACAGAGAGTCAAGGGTGATGTGGACAGTCAGGAAAGTAGAACTGAAGCTGTGATAAACTCAGTCCAGATTCTATTCAATGACAGAATAGGCTTGAGGGGCCAAATGGTCCTTTCATGTACCTATTTCTCATGCACTTATGGTCTTACTATGGTTTCGCTTCTGATATAAAGGAAAGTAGCACATTATTCAACATATCTGCATTCTCTATAATTCTTCACATTGCAAGCTTTGTGAGGGTGAATGGCAAGGATGACAGAAATAGGGAACTTTGGATGACAAGAAATATTGAGGTTTTGACCAGAAAAAAAAAGAGGTATGGCTCAGGGGATCAAGGGAATTCCTGAAGGTATACAGGAAATACAGGAGATTACTGAAGAAGGAAATCAGGAGAGCAAAGAGGAGGTATGAGATAGCCTTAGCTGAGAAGATTAGGGTGAATTCAAACAGGTTTTTAAAATATATTAACGAAAAAAGAATAACTAGAGAAAATAGGACTCCTCAAGGACCAACGTGGACATGTATGTATAGAACTGCAGGAGATGGGTGAAGTCCTCAATGAATATTTCTCCTCTGTGTTTACCTTGGAGAAAGACATGAAGACTTGTGGACTTGGAGAAATTAGTGTTCATATCTTGGGGAAAAATTATATCACAGTAGACAAGGTATTGAATGTATTAGAATGCATAAAGGTGGATAAGTCTCCTGGTCCTGACTAGATATATCCAAGAACACTGCATGAAGCTAGAGAAGAAATTGGGAGGGCCCTGGCTGATATTTTTGCATCATCGTTAGCCCTGGGTGAGATCTTGGAAGACTGGAGGGGAGCAAATGTTGTCCCCTTATTCAAGAAGGGCTGCAAAGGAACATCTGGGAATTATAGACTACTAAGCCTAACCTCTGTGGTTGGTAAGTTACTTGAGAAGATTCTGAGAAAGATGGTAGACATGCATTTGGAAAGACAGGGTTTGATAAGGAGTAAGCAGAATGGCTTTGTGAGTGGGAGATCATGACTCACAAATTTGTTAGCGTTCATTTGATGAAGTGACTAGGCAGGTTGATGATGGCAGGGCAGTAGACATAGTCCATATGGTTTTCAGTAAGACCTTTGATAAGACTGCTCTGGAAGGTGAGATCGCATGGAATCCAGGGGATCTGGCAAACTGGATACAAAATTAGCTTGATGTTAGGAAGCAGAGCGTAATAGTGGAAGGATGCTTGTCGGACTGGAGGCCTGTGATTGGGAATGCCTCAGGGGTCGGTGCTGAGCCCATTGCTGTGTGTTATCTATATCAATGACATGGATGAGAATGTACAAGGCATGATTAGTAAGTTTGCAAATGACACTATAATAAGTGGTATCATGGACAGTGAGGAAGGTTCTCAGAAATTGCAGCAGGGCCTTGATCAGCTGGGGAAGTGGGCAGAGAAATAGCAAATGGAGTTAGAGCATAGAACATGCAACAATACAGCGCAGAACAGGCCCTTCGGCCCTCGATGCTGTGGCAACTTGTGAACTAATCTAAGCCCATCCTCCTACAATATCCCATCATCATCTATGTGCTCATCCAAGGATTGTTTAAATGCCCCTAATGTGGCTGAGTTAACTACATTGGCAGGTAGGGCATTCCATACCTTTACCATTCTCTGAGTAAAGAACCTGCCTCTGACGTTTGTCTTAAATCTGTCACTCCTCAAATTGCAGCTATGCCCCCTCACACAAGCCAACGTTATCATCTTAGGAAAGACTCTCACTGTCTACCCTATCCAATCCTCTGATCATCTTGTGTGTCTCTATTAAATCCCCTCTTAGCCTTCTTCTTTCAAATGAAAACAGACCGAAGTCTCTCAGCCTTTCCTCATAAGACCTTTCCTCCAGACCAGGCAACATCCTGGTAAATCTCCTCTGCACCTTTTTCAATGCTTCTACATCCTTCCTGTAATGGGGCAACCAGAACTGCACACAATATTCCAAGTGATGCAGCACTAGTGTTTTGTACAATTGCAGCATGACATCATGGCTCCAGAAATCAATCCCTCTACCAATAAAACCTAACACACTGTATGCCTTCTTAACAGCACTATCAACCTGGATGGTACCTTTCAGGGATTTATGAACATGGACACCAAGATCCGTCTGCACATTTACACTACCAAGAATCTTTCCATTGACCGAGTATTCTGTTTTCCTGTTATTCTTCCCAAAGTGAATCACCTCACATTTATCTGCATTGAACTCCATTTGCCACCTCTCAGCCCAATTCTGCAATTTATCCACGTCCGCCTGCAACCTACAACATTCTTCCAAACTGTCCACCACTCCACCGATTTTAGTGTTGTCTGTAAACTTACTAACTCATCCACCTATGCCTGTGTCCAAGTCATTCATGAAAATGACAAACAAAAGTGGTCCCGAAACACATCCTTGTGGCATACCACTAGTAACCGGACTCCAGGCTGAATATTTTCCATCAACCACCACTTGCTGCTTTCTTACAGAAAGCCAGTTTCTAATCCAAACTGCTAAATCACCCTCAGTCCCATGCCTCAGCATTTTCTCCAAAAGCCTGCATGTGAAACCTTATCAAAGACTTTACTGAAGTCCATGTTCACCATGTCAACTGCCCTACCTTCATCCACATGCTTGGTCACCTTCTCAAAAAACTCAATGACATTTGTGAGACACGACCTTGACAAAACCATGTTAACCATCTCCAATTAAATTGTTGCTTGCTAGGTGATTATAAATCCTATCTCTTATAATCCTTTCCAAAATTTTTCCAGAACAGATGTAAGGCTCAGTGTTTATAATTACCTGGGTCATCTCTACTGCCCTTCTTGAACAAGGGCACAACATTTGCAATCCTCCAGTCCTCTGGTATTAAACCTGCACACAATGACGACTCAAAGATCAAGGCCAATGGCTCCGCCATCTCCTCCCTAGCTTCCCAGAGAATCTTTGGATAAATCCCATCTGGCCCAGAGGAATTATCTACTTTCACACCTTCTATAATTGATAACATCTCATCCTTACTAATCTCAATCCTTTCCAGTCTCATAGCCTGTTTCTAAGTCTTCTCTTGTACAATATTCTCCTTTTCCTGAGTGAAAACAGATGAGAAATATTCATTTAGCTCCTCTCCGATCTCCACAGGGTCCATACACAACTTCCCACTTCCCACCCTATTCCTACCCTAGTCATCCTTTTATTCCTCACATACCTATAGAAAGCTTTAGGGTTCTCCTTTATTCTACCTGCTAAAGACGGCTCATGTCCTCTCTTTGCGGGTCCATACACAACTTCCCACTTCTGTTTTTGACTGACCCTATTCCTACCCTAGTCATCCTTTTATTCCTCACATACCTATAGAAAGCTTTAGGGTTCTCCTTTATTCTACCTGCTAAAGACGGCTCATGACCTCTCCAAGCTCTTCTTAACTCTCTCTTTAAATCCTTCCTAGCTAATCTATAACTCTCCCTCGCCTTATCTGAGCCATCTCGTCTCATCATCACATAAGCCTCCCTCTTCCGCTTAACAAGAGATACAACTTCTTTAGTAAACTTACCTTATCACTTCCTCCCTGCCTGACAGGGACATACCTATCAAAGACACACTATATCTGTTCCTAAACCAGCTCCACATTTCAATTGTCCCCATCCCCTGCATTTTGCTGCCCCATTCTATGCCTCCTAAGTCTAGGGTAATCCCATTACAATTGCCCTTCCTCCATCTATAACTCGACCTGTGGCATGTACCTATCCCTTTCCCTTGCTAAATTAAACTAAAACCAAATTTTTGTCACTCTCTCCAAAGTGCTCACCTATCACTAAATTAAACACCTGGCCTGGTTCATTATCAAGCATCAGATCCAGTGTAGCCTCCCCTCTTGTCGGCCTTCGACATACAGTGTCAGGAAACTCTCCTGCACACATTGGAAAAAACTGATCCATCCGATGTACTAGAGTTGTAGCATTTCCAGTCAATGTTGGGGAAGTTAAAGTCACCCATAATGACCACACTGTTCCGTTCACTCCTCCCCAGAATTGTTTTGCCAATCTTCTCCTCCACATCCCTGGAACTTAGGGAAGGCCTATAAAAAACTCTCAGCAGTGTGACCTCTTCTCTCCTGTTTCTAACCTAAGGGCATACCACCTCAGTAGACATGTCCTTGTCAAAAGTTCTCTCAGCCACCGTTATACTGCCCTTGACTAATAAAGCCACACCTCCCCCTCTTTTATGACCTTCCCTGATCTTAATGAAAGACCTAAACCCTGGCACCTGCAACATTCATTCCTGACCCTGCTCTATACAGCATAGGAGACTGAGGGGAGATCTTATAGAAGTGTATAAGATCATGAGAGGGATGCATAGGGTGAATGCACTCAGTCTTTTTACCAGAGTTGGGGAATCGAGCACTATAAGGCACCAGTTTAAGGTTAGAGGAGAAAGAATAAAAGGGAACCCGAGGGACAAATTTTTTACATAGAGAATGGTACGCCTGTGGAATCACCAGCCGGTTTTGCAACAGTTTCTACCCTACTGTTGTTAGAATGCTGAATGGACTCACAGGCTCTTAACATGAGGAAACTGGAGAAATCTGAGTTCATCCCTTGTGGTTGGAAGGTTCCTAGGTGGAAGATGAGGCGCTCTTCCTCCAGCCGTCGTGTTGCTATGATCTGGCGATGGAGGAGTCCAAGGACCTGCATGTCCTTGGTGGAGTGGGAGGGGGAGTTAAAGTGTTCAGCCACGGGGTGGTTGGGTTGGTTGGTCCGGGTGTCCCAGAGGTGTTCTCTGAAACATTCCGCAAGTAGGCGGCTTGTCTCCCCAATATAGAGGAGGCCACATTTGGTGCAGTGGATGCAATAAATGGTGTGTGTGGAGGTGCAGGTGAATTTGTGGCGGATATGGGGAGGTTGGTGGGGTGGTAGGTGAGGACCAGTGGGGTTCTGTTCTGGTGGCGATTGGAGGGGCAGGGCTCAAGGGCGGAGGAGCGGGAAGTGGAGGAGATGCAGTGGAGAACATCGTCGATCACATCTGGGGGAAAATTGCGGTCTTTGAAGAAGGAGCCCATCTGGGTTGTATGGTATTGGAACTGGTCCTCCTGGGAGCAGATGTGACGGAGACGAAGGAATTGGGAATATGGGATGGCGTTTTTAGAGGGGGCAGGGTGGGAGGAGGTGTAGTCTAGGTAACTGTGGGAGTCGGTCGGTTTATAGTCAATGTCGGTGTTGATTCGGTCGCCCGAGATAGAAATGGAAAGGTCTGGGAAGGTAAGGGAGGAATCTGAGATGGTCCAGGTGAATTTGAGGTCGGGGTGGAAGGTGTTGGTAAAGTGGATGAACTGTTCAATCTCCTCGTGGGAGCATGAGGCAGCGCCGATACAGTCATCGATGTAGCGGAGGGAAAAGTGGGGGAGTCTATTTAGATTAGACTACCTACAGAGTGGAAACAGGCCTTCGGCCCAACAAGTCCACACACAACCCTCCGAAGAGAAACCCACCCCCATATATCTACCCCTGACTAATCCATCTAGCACCACAGGCAATTTACCATGGCCAATTCACCTGACCTGCACACCTTTGGACTGTGGGAGGAAACTGGAGCACCCGGAGGAAACCCACGCAAACACGGGGAGAATGTGCAAACTCCTCACAGACAGTTGGCCGAGGCTGGAATTGAACCCGGGTCCCTGGCGCTGTGAGGCAGTAATGCTAACCACTGAGCCACCGTGCCGCTGTGCCACCGTGAGTCATGACCTCAAATTCACCTGGACCATCTCGGACTCCTCCCTCCCCTTCCTAGACCTTTCCATTTCAATCTCGGGATAGAAACTTCTATCACCTCCTCCCACCCTAGTGACTTGTATAATTTTAACAAGACCTTGAATTCCCTTTCAAAAAATGGCATCTTCCAGTTCTCTCCAAGCCACTCACCTGGAAATATCTTACTGTCCTTCAGCGTTGCTATGAATATTTGGTTTGCCATTTGAGGGGGCTAGCTCCAGCCTCTACTTTTGCTTTTGCAAGCTGCAAATTAAAGGTCATGTATCAATGTGTCCGATCGCTTGTTGATATGTGACTTCTCCCTACTGATGTGACAAGCTGTGGATCTACAATGGTAATGGGGACAGAGCATTTGTGATGGTGAAAGAGTGTTTAGATGGGATATAAATATGGGCAGATAAACTGTTGTGTGGTAATTAAACAGTGACTAGGCTGTTGGAATGGGATGTATATGTGGGAGAGGGTCAGCCTTACCAACTATGTGCTGTGAGCAGTGAGGTTTATGGCTACTGTGCTATTAAGTTATTGGTGAGTGGCAGTTCTGGATTGCCAAAGCTTGTTCAGGTTTAATACAGTCTTTTAAACATGGTGAAGATGCCAGGGATACTGGTCATTCAGCGAATATCCTCAGTGAATGTCTCAGCTCTGAGGTTATGCCTGAGGGCCCTAGACTCACCCACAAAAGGAAGCAACCATCTCTCCATCTCTCCTGTCAAGCCCCTAGGAATCTTCAATCAGGTCACCTGTTATTCTTCTAAATTCTAAATTCAAATAAGTAACAGTCCAAAATACTCAACTTTACATAAGACAAGCCATCTATAACCAGGGCCAACCTTCTCTGGAACTCAATGCCAGTATATCTTCCAAAAGATAAAGGGACTGAAGCTATACAGAGTATTCCAGCTGTGGTCTGACTAGTGACTTGTATAATTTTAACCAGACCTTTAATTCCCTTTAAAAAAATGGCAACATTCCATTTGCCATTGAATGCAGAAGTTAGCTTTTTGTACTTTATGCATGAGGACCACCAATTCCTCTGTGCTACAGCTTTCTGCAGTTTTTCACCATATTAAATAATATTCAGCTCTTCTATTCTTCCTGCCATTGTGTTTAACCACACATTTTCCCACATTATATTCTGTCTGCTAAGTTTTTTGCCATATAAATATATGCAGGTTTTAAGTTTATTCTGAATGCACCCTCTTTATGTCAGAAATGACAAATGAAAACCAATATGTATTTTGACAGAACTGTAGACTTCATTGGTATACTAGTGACCAGACTTCACAATTAGAATGATGTACTTATCGAAGTGAACGTAAGAATTCAAAATGGAAAAGTGGATATAAGATTTGTGACAAAAAGGTTGCAGGAAGCTAATTGTTAAAGGCAACAATGTGCTTAGGTGTATGATTACAGACAGATGTATTGAGAAGGAGATTAATAAGTGGATAGGTGTACAGACAGATGAATTATTAGACAGACAGATATATGGATAGTTCCTTCAATGAACAAAATGAGACAAATCAAATCCCTCTCAGGCTCTATGCTGCATTTGTATTTGGACTCTGAGTGATTACTTAAGCTTAATGATAACTAACTGGTCTTTGACTGATTTATTGATTAAATGCATTAATGTTCTGTCATCACAAATTACTGCTAGCTAATGTGGCATATGCTCCTAGTCCACATCAGTTAAGTCATTCATTACTAACATAAAATTACTTTCTTGACTCTAATTTAATACAGTGAAGGTACAAGCACTTTTCTTTGGTAGTAAGTCTTCTATAACACATATTTAATATTTTTGATGAAATGGAACTACATGTTAGTTAAAAACCCTTGAAATGGACAGTGCACAAATGCTTAGTAGGTTTATTTTGAAATTCCTGCATTGGCTTAATGAAAACATTAATCCATCCTTTGCATGTCTGATGTTCTGAAATAATTTATTTATATATTAAATATAATCTCATGTGAGTTTACAAAGACCATATTTTTTTTTTCCTGTAATTTTGACTGATATGTGAAAAGGACTATTTAAAGCAGAATTGTTGAATCAATTGCTGCATTTTGAAAAAAAAAATGTTATGAAAACTCATTATAAATAGTGTTTACACAGCTGATTTGTTCAAGCAGTGTGGGAGCCTGCTTGTAGGCATGCTGGCAACAGGGAATGTGAATCAAGTGGAATTTGGCCACCAACAGGTTGCCGATGTTTGTAGAGTTGTAACCAAAGGCCATCAGCTTGACAAAACTACCTGAATGGCTGTAGGGTAGCCAGCGCTGGGTCTGAACAATACTGGCTAAAGCCTTCAAGGAGCAGATGGTGTTCTCTTTCTTTCTAATGAAATACCTAAAGCCTGAGGAAAACCAATTAGTATTCCTTCATCAGTTGCTGTAAGCTGTGACCTTTAACCAATAACTGAGAAAGTATATATTCAATGTACCAATATTTGACATGTCCTGCAAAATAGTGAAAAGAATCTGGAGGAAAGAATAGATGGAAGATGAGAAAATCCTGGCAAGCAAAAGGATCATCTCAATGAACCCAGTAGACTGGAGCTTTTAAACTGATTCCCCAATATTTCATTTTCCATTCATATACAACATCAAGAGTTTATTTTCTGGTTGTGTCTGTTGCTTGTGGGTGAAAGGGTGATTTTAGAAGGGGGTTTAACCAATAGAGGTTTATATCAACAGTTCATAATCAGTTTACCTGTGGGTTAGAATCTATTGATTTGTGATAAATAGTAGGTCTTGTTAAATACAGAAACCTGAGGTCAAATCTTATAATGCTCTGAGTGATGTGGCCAGTGGAGAGATATGTGCCAGAATCAAGTAAGAAATTTGCTAAGGCCTATCTTAATGTTGGGAGCAGTTCGCACCTACTTTTATGTTTTTCATAAGAGGCATGGTGAGATTATCGCTAGGCAGCAGTGAGATACCAAAAGACAGCTTTGTAAAACATGCTGTTAATACCACAACTTTCCTGATTAATATTTAACCTCCCATTTTACCCAACATGCCAAGCAAGCTTGATGTCAAGAAAACCCAACAAGTGCAGATACCTGGTGGATTCAACTGAATGCTTTCTCTGAACAACCACTAGGTTATCTATGACAAACTGCATATAGGACACAATCAACGTGCACCAGGCACATGAACCAATGATCCACGGATTTTGGCATTCAGCATCTGCCAATCCAATATGGCCAACTGGGCACCTCTCTGATGCACTGACGGTGCACTACAAAAGCAAGGAGTTGCATTGCGGGGCACATCAGAAGCTAACGGTGAAAGGCTGCAGCAGGAACACTTTGTACACAGTGACAAGTCTGGATTAGGCTGGATCTTAGAGATGCTCATTTGCTCTCTTATTGCTCACGGAATTAGTACCTACCTGTATGCTCACAGCATCTGTACCCTGCCTTTTCCTGTCTTGTCTTACCATTTCATGCAGTCTCCTTTCCTGCTAATCACTCCTCGAGAGCGCACACACCTAACTGCATGGCAGTGTGCTACATCAAACACACTGCATTGGCCATACCTTGAAGTCTTAGCGGAGTAATCCTCACTGAAGTCCTTCGTGACACCCATCAGTCAGGGAGTTGGCACAGTAAATCAAAGGTAGCTTCCCAAAACTATCCAGGGAGTTGACCACGATCAGGGGTCCACTCAGAATGTTCTAAGTCACAGACCCTTTTCTCTGAATCCCAGGGAATGGGGGTCGTACTCACTTTGTTGGCTCCATAATGCCAAGCCAGAAGATATGACTAATGTGGTCACAGAGTTGTACAGGCACCAATCAGGAGTCTGGGCACATCTTGGCTGTGGCTACAGATGCTGCTATAAAGTCCTGTGCAGGTCTTTAAAATTGCTGCTATCTTCCGCAAGTTTCACAGATTTCTTTAAACCAGGGAGAAGTAAGCATGAAGCAAAAGGACAAAGCAAGGCTTAGTACACAAGACAAAGGATGGAAGGACAGAACATGCTTCACAGCTACAAGGATTGATGTATCAGTCAATGATAGACACAACACTCACCTATCTCTGCAGAAACCATCCTATTTGTTTTAAGCTAATGCCACCAGGTTCAGAGCTATTTGTTACAGGGAGACTAAAACAAGTGGTAGACCCTTGTGCGAGTTCAACTCTTATTATCACTTGTTCTGATGTCTGTACCCATGTAACAGGTGGCATACTGCTGGCTCAGAATTACATAATTGTTGCACACAATTCACAGAAAATGTTTATGCCTATATTTTGCCATCATTATGTATCTTACTTTCCAAGCTGCCATTTCTTCAGTCCAATTTTGTTGCCCCAAGTCCTCACAGGAGTGATGGTGTGTGCCTGCCTCTGTCTTATTCTCCTATTGTAAATCCTTTATTTGTGTGGCCACTGACTCAAAGATAAATTTGTACATCAGCTGGCAGTTTTTTTTTCCCCTATTACAGTTTGAAAATAATTTGATGCCTCTGTTAAATCTCATTATTTTTCCTCCAACTCTTTTTCTCCTAATTTTATTAACTTGTCTGCTTGTCCTTTTGTCTTCAATTCTGATGGAAGTTCACACGTCCAAAATCCAAAACGTATCTTTTCTTTTGGCACATGTTGACTGAAATGACATGCATTTCCAACCTTTTTCTGTCTTTATTCAAAATACACTATATCTTCTGTATGATTTAAATCCATAACAAGACACTTTATGGTGAAGATCACAGGCTGGAGTTTTGAGACTGGGGTAAGTAGCTCAATTATTATATTTTCCTGAAAGCCTGCAGTTCCAAATGGATAATAAGATTATGCCTCGGCCATTGTTTGCTCTGAAGTGTCAGGGCTTGTCATGGCCATAGGCAAGAAAAGTTGGGGGGTTCTGAAACATACTGCCTCAGTTCCATGGGATTTAGTTCTAGTTGTTTTGAAGCTGTTGGTCCTTCTAGCCCTCACCTCTCACATTTCCTCACCCCCACTCATTCCCAATGCCCCTTCATACCCACCCATGATTCATTCATGCCACCTTGTGTCCCTATCTATACCCATCCTTTTCATTGACATTGCCAACTCCATACCCACTCCCCAAGTATCTACATGGGTAGCTCTCAGGAGCCAATATCGAGTTTTAAAAGAAAACTCATAATATGCTAATGTTATTTTCATGCATACACAATTAATAGCAAAGAAACATCCATGACATGAAACTGTTAAATCCCCTCAAGTGTTCAATCCATTATAAAAACAAACTTCAATTCAGTACACACATCAAATCCAGCAAATCAATCCTCCATTAGATTTTTTAAACTGTCAATCAAACTGTAAACATATAATACCCTGCTGAAATATGTACTTTTATAGCATTTGAAACTCACAAACCATTCAAAGTACTCTCAGATATATGCCAACAAATAGCTCTATTGAAACTGTGGAACAGGTGGCCATAGTGTTTTTCTTTAACCTACACCAGAAGGCCTGTCAATCAAAACAGTCTAGCAGATAATCCAGGTGACAGCTTTATAGGTTTGCAAGACTGTTCGTGTTTATTCTAACAATAAGTGGCTACAATACAGCAAGTTAAGGCCTTTTACAATGGGAAAAAAAGGTCTTGAACTAAGCCACTGCTTACCAAATGGTGCTAATAGCTGCATAGGACATATGTCGCACTGACTGACTGATTGAATCAAAGAAATTGGTCCTCTTGGTACAGTTCAGACTGTGTTCTACTAGACTGTGCCAGCAAAGCTCAAAACAAACTATTTACTAATTTACTATTGGATGTCATTCCATCATTGGTCAGTCTATGCTGATCAATCCTAAATTTGCTAATAGCAACACCAGCAGCCAGTTAAAGATAATAATAACTCATTTTCATTTGCTAGAAGTTATTCATTCAGAAACAAGAATCCCTTCTCCATAAGTAAAAATAATGAATCCAAGACAGGGTGGCATATGCCTCACAGCACCAGACTTGGGTTTGATTCCAGCCTCAGGCGACTGTCTGTGTGGAGTTTGCACATTCTCCCTTGTCAGCGTGGGTTTACTCCCAAGTCCAAAGATGTGCAGGTTGGCCAAGCTAAATCACCCATAGTGTTCAGGGATGTGTAGGTTAATTGCATTCGTCAGGGAAATGTAGGCAATGGATCTGGGTGGGAATACTCTTCAGAGGGTTGGTGTGGACTTGTTGGGCCAAAGGGCCTGTTTCCACACTGTCGGAATTCTAAAAGACATGTATCTTTTTTGAATTTCCTAAAAAGAACCTACAGTTCCCTGAGACTTTTGCCATGGAAACATCTAGGTTAATCAGAGTCAACCATCCAAACAATGAACTTGCCTTTATTCCTGTAGTATAAATTGCTAGAATTATTTGAAAGTTTGCTTGTTGCATTTGTGCTGATGAAGCATAAGACAAAAATCTTCACCAACATGTCTCTTCTTTCAGCACTATTCACGGTCTATACAACCAAGTAAATGTGAGTGAATCCTGGTGTGTCTGTGTGGGAAGTACTGTGAGCTCAGATAATTATTGATTAAATTGTGGAGATCATTTCCAGGATGCCAGGATAAAGGACATAACAAATCAAAGCCTTTATGAAGGAAAGTTAATCTCCTAGAATTCATAGTTAATGTTAGAACTGGTGATATTTGAAAGAGTATAATTAAGGATCCAGAGCAAGAGGTTTAGAAGTAAAGAATTAAATATGAACCATATCACAACAATGATGATTACTGCTAGTGTTACCTACCACATAGGTAACTCAACTAGAAGATTCAATGGATCAATGTATATCTTAGTAAATAATACAGAAGGGAAGTTTTTAACTGGCTTGAGCTTAGAAAGGATGGAAACTGTTCGTGAGGGACAGTTACCACCTGAACTGAAATGGCACCAATGTCTTTGTAGAGTGAAGCAGATGCTAACCTACAAAACTAGCAGAAAAACTGAGCAGAACTCTCAAACATGCTGAAGCAGCTTCAAATATGCTGACTGTTCAAAAACAGCATGCAAGTGAAAAACAGTTCTGAGAAAGGTCCATGACCAAAATCATCGCTTCAAGGCAATTAAATAAATACAGACCTTGTTTTCTTTACTAAATTAGATTTTGCTACTTTTATGAGCAATTTTGGATTGTATCCTGCAATTCAATTTTATTTTCTGTGAAAACTAAAATAAATGTCTTGTCTGTGATGTATTAAACGAAGTAGGCTTGTATTTCACCAAAAATCAGTGACAATTTCGGGGAGTTTTATGAAGGGTTTCTCTCTGTGAACTTTAGTGAAGTTATATTCTGTGCTGCTCATCTTATTATAAATGCATCACATCTTGATGGTGTTGTTCTTGAGCTATGTTTCCCAGCAATGGGAGTCCTCATCCACTGTTTGGACTGTCTGGGACCTCTGCCGCCAGTGCCTTGTTTAATGCTTAACCGTGCACTAGTTCACTCACCACCAGCCATGAATAGCCCTTCACAGTACATGTAGTGGGAGGAAAACAAATAATCCTTCATCAAATGACTTCTGAAAATCCAACTATATTACATCCTCCCCTTCCTCTTTATCTATCCTCCTTGTTACATCTTAAAATAATTCTAGTAAATTTGTCAGGCTTGTTTTCCCTTCATCAAGCCATGTTGGCTCTGCTTGATCATATTCTGTATTTCTAAATGCTCTGCTATCATACCCTTTATAATAGACTAATGTTTTTCCAATAACAGATATTACACAAATGAGCCAATAGTTTTGTGTTTTTTGCTGATTTCCCTTCTTTTCTCTGCTTCCAGCAGACAGCACAGTTCTGTGTCAGTGTCCCAATACTTTATCAGCGTGTGGCAGCAACACACCTGTAAAACTTGAAAGGGTTCAGAAAAGATTTACAAGGCTGTTGCCAGGGTTGGAGGATTTGAGCTATAGGGAGAGGCCGAACAGGCTGAGGCTGTTTTCCCTGGAGCACACAGAAGGTGGTACGTGTGTGGAATGAGCTGCCAGAGGAAGTGGTGGAGGCTGGTACAATTGCAACATTTAAAAGGCATTTGGATGGGTATATGAATAGGAAGGATTTGGAGGGATATGGGCTGGGTGCTGGCAGATGGGACTAGATTGGGTTGGGATATCTGGTCGGCATGGACGGGTTAGACCGAAGAGTCTGTTGCCATGCTGTACATCCCTATGACTCTATGACTCTAAATATCATTGAGGACGATAGATTCTGGGTCGCATGTACCTCCTCCATATCCACAGGGGCCTATAGTTGAAACTTCTTCAAATGGAGGTGATTGGCAACCACTGGCATTTGCTGCCAATATGGTCAGGCTGGTGCATCTGATCCTCTTCAAATTTATCTTTGCTGCAACATGGCCACAGTAATATAACCCCTGCTGTTGCAAGATCAATAGGTCACGGTTCCGGTGAGTTGTTATGAGGAATATCAGAAATTGAACAGGTCATTAGTAATGTGAGCTCTTAGCATTCACATCGAACATAAAGAACAGGTTCTCGATAGAACGGGGCACGAAGGGCTCTGACAAGCGGGGCCATGAAATGGCTGTACATGGATCTTTGACATTGCAGACTTTATCCGAATATATGCTTATCCAACATTGCATATCAATACAATTGGAGATTACAAATGCCATAGAATTGCTGAAACTTTGACCCACCACCATCTATGGATGTCTGTCTATCTGCACAAAGTAGCTTGGCAGAAGAATTACATTGAAAAGTGTCAATGTGCTCTAAAGATGGAGGCAAATCATAACAAGCAGTGATGTGGAGCTGCCAGGTACTCGCTCTGACTGTTATATTGAGAACTGCCACCATCTGGTTTCTCTCTGCCATGTAGATGAATAGCAATGGCATATACATGAGACAAGAAGAGGAAATAATGAATTATTGATGCAGGCAAATGGCCTCCTGCTGCACAGCATCAAGATTCTCAACTCACACTCAAACTTTGGGTGGAAAATTGTATTTTTTTGCCTAATGTCCAAAATCTTATTTTTCCAATCACCATACTGCAGCTGGCAGAGTTCTGCCATAGCTACAGTGAGAGTGCAATTGTGTGTGGACTTGCCATAACTGAAACACTAACTATAATCAGCGTTCCACTAAACTGGCCACCCTTTGAACAGATGGTCAGCTTTTGTTCTTTTCATTTTTCTAGTTCTGGCTCACTCTTGCATTCTGAATAGGATGAGAATCTATTGAATTCAACTTTAAAAAGACGAGCCTTCACTAACAGTCACAATTCTCCAAGTGCTCGTGGATAATGGCTGCATGCCATCCATCAATGGAGACTTAGGCAAAGGAGGGAATGGAGCAACAAAAATTACTTTGGAGGAAGTGATTTGTGAATCAGGCTTTGAGACAGTGAGTACAGCAGGCCTTGCCATTAAAACAGAAGAAAGGATGTGGCCATTTCATGAGAGTGAATGATTCAGTCTACCATTTTGACATTTTGTTGGAAATCTGCTTTATTTACATTGATACACCTGCAATTTCAGACATAATAACCCATGTAAACTCTTTGCAGTCTTATATGTTGATATCTTATGCCCCATATTTTCGATACCCTGTGATCCTCACTAAGCTTTTTTAAACCTGCAAGTCCCTTTTGGTGCTACTGTATCTGATGGATTAAGCCAAGGAATCAAAAGAAATGTGTTATAAAACTTGTACCCATTATACACCAACAAATTAATGGATAGAAATTGTTTCTAAAATCAGCAGCTAATTCAGAATATGAAAATAATAGCATGATCATAATGGGGCACTGTCTAACAACCCAGATGACAATTAGAAAAGCACGCCTTTATGGGTAGAGTTTAAAAAGTGAGATTTATATCATGTTCTTAATTTTATTTTTTGTGGTCAATGCCATATAAAGAAAAGGATTTCAGCTTTATTAACCAGAGACATTTGTGAAGGTAGTATATGAGCAATCAAAACATAATTAGTTTTAAAGTTAGGGATTTTTTATATACAAGGTCATAAAGCTGATTGAAGATCAATAAAAGCACATGGAATTTGTGTAAACTAGAGAGAAACATTGAGTAATGGGATGGCAGTGGAAAATATCTAACTTTGTAGTTGACCTAATAGCCATGGGAAAAATGTGGGGTATAAGAATATTGAGAAGCAGCACAAGTCCCAAACTTTCTGACTGAAAGCAAAAGCACTGTCTTTGAGTTAAGCTACAACCAAGAAGTAATGCATTTTGATTGGTATAATTCTATGAGCTTCTAAAATTATTTATGTACAGCAAGTGTCGTGATTAAATTCCAGTTTACAGGAGGACCATCATCCCACTTAATTCTGCAGGGAATCGCATTCATTTAATTTTCAAAATCTAGAAATCATTCCAGCACTAGAATACTAAAGAATGACTCTTCATGAGAAAAAAAATACCTGTTTTGAAAATTTTTAATGTCATTGCCATCGGTAGGTGTAAATTTGTTTGAATATGTTCTCATTCAGTGAGGTTGATGGATGATTTCACGCTTTGTGGTGACAGTGCATACATTTGAGCTATTTACACTTCAGTGACCTTTGCTCCACTGGCGAAAAAAGGTCATGTTCATGATTAACTGCCTTTTGATTGCAAGAAACAGCAGCTTGTGGTATTTGCTTTAAGAATTAAGAGAATGCTGGCAACATAATTACAATGCTGCCCTATACTGGAGGCAGGGGAAACCCGTTTAGCTTCCAAGTAATTGGGAATTGATTGATGGATCTCCCTCACTGTCTCCATGGGCCTGTTACATAGAATGACTCTGTTTTCACATGTTATTTCTAATATATGTATACACTATTTCTTAATGCATTGGATGTTTCTACAAAGATTAATATTATTTTGCATTGTGATTTTTTTTTCTGTAGGGGAAAGCAGTTTGACAAATCATTAACACATCACTAGGGAATAGTTGTCAGTAAAATGTCTGGACATATTGCCTAAAAGGGATTTAGCAGTGTCATGACTTGGCTTTCACACATTAGCCCATAATAATGCATCATTTCACACAAACACAATTATAAATCACATTTGTGCATAGTGATACAGACTCAACATAGCTATGAAACTGAGTAAATACTAGCCCCTTTTGTTTGTTACTATTAGAATAATAACTTATTTAAATGGAAAATATAAGATAAGCAGTGTTTCTCAGACTGCACTGGACTTAGTTTGACATGGTTCCCTATTAAGCTGTTTTTTGAGATCAGTGAAATAAAGATGAGTAAAATGTTATCCAACACTCCTAAAGCAAGAGTATGAAACAGACACCAGCTATTAGATATACAATATAGACAGTACCAATAACCATATGCTTTGTAAAAATAGTTTGTTTCTGATGATAGGATGAAGCAATGTTCAAAAGAAGGAAAGAACTGTGGATGGTGGAATTCTGAAGAAGGGTCATTGGACCTGAAATGATAACTCTGCTTTCCCTACACAGATCTGCTGAGTTTTTCCAGCAATTTCTGTTATTGGTGTTGTAGAAGCAATCTTCCATCTACTTTGTGCTCTATTATCCTCAAACAAAATTAAGTTATGTACAAAACACATTTAAGTGTAAGTAAATGAAAAGATACTGATCCCATAAGAAAGTCCAGATGTCATAATCCCTATTAATGAAAACTCCAGGGAGATGTCACCTGAGTTCAGAATTCAGATTAGTACTTAAGTCTTAAATACAGGAAACTGTTACCAATTGTTGTAAATATAGAAATATCATTTTACCATTTTAAGAGAGACTACTCCAGACATTTTGTTTCATGCACAACTTAATGCATGTGTCAGCTGTGGTTCTGTTGGTGGCACTCTCACCTCTGAACCACAAGGTCCCAACTAGAAAAGCGAAAACCAAGACTGACACTCCAGTGCAGAGCTGAGGGAGCAGTGTACTGTCAGAGGTGTCATCATTTGGATGAGATGTTAAACTGAGGCACCAGCTTCCCTTTAGGGCAATGTAAAATTTCATGGCACTATTTTGAAGACAAGCAGTGGAGTTATCCCTGATATCTTTGTCAATAATTATACTCAACATGTTCAGAATTTTATTTAATATTTTTTCATAGGATGTGGGTGTTACTGGCTGGCCAGCATTTCTTGTCCATCTCTAATTGCCCAGAAGGCAGTTGAGTATCTGGAATCACAGGCAAGCCAGAATAAGTAAGATGGCACATTTCCTTCCAAAAGATATTGATTTTTCATGACAATGGTTTCGTAGTCACTATTTGGCTGGTTTTTTTTAATCCAGATTTTTATTAAATTTAGCAAACTGCTGTCGTGGGACTAGAACCCACATCCCTAAAACATTCACTTGGCACTTTAGCTTACTACTGTTCCATTCTCTCCCCATATACAGATACTGGTCTGTGATGGTGACGCAAACAAAGCAGAAGTTCCTGGGCTGAAGTCTCATTCCTGATCTTGAGCACAAAACTCTGGGCTGGCACTCAGAGCGCAACTGGACAATAATGGTACAGTGAAAGGAACATTCCTTTGTTTGAGACATTAAACTGACAGCCCATCTGCCTGCTTTGATATTTATGAAATATCCTTTGGCACTATATCAAAGAAGAACTTGGGAGCTGGGATGTCCTGACCAATATTTATCTCTTAATAATATCACAAACAAAGCAGCTAATCTGATCATTATAACATTGCTGTTTGCTAGAGCTTGGAGTCCTTACATTGGCTATTGTGTTTCTGTGTTTACGGACGTGGCTAAAATTCACTAAGCTGCTACATAATCATTTAGACTTTATTTTCATTTCCTGATGCTATTTGAAGCAGAGATGAAGTTGTTCATTGCTGGAGAAAGGGTATTACTGATTTTATAAAGTAGAATCTGAAGGTGCATCCAATGATATGAAACAATTATACTATCATGAGGTTATTTATAAAAGCAAATTATCAAAAAATTCCTGATTTTTAAAGTAAGTTATTAACCATTAATAATCTGCGCTGCTATTTGCCTTCATGCAATGAAATGGTATTCCACTCAATCATTTATAATTACTTCACCTGGAGACCTGCACACTCTGCTAAGAACAGGAAATGATCACATGCAGTTACCTTTCATAGCAATCCCATAGTGGAATTGACATGGACCTGAAACCCAGTGGGATGACCCATTTTGGGGTATTACTTTACATATCAAGGCACCAAGGTTAGAAAAGGAATTAAAGCTACAGTCTACAAGGCCAATGCTGCACCAGTCAGGGAAGTGCAGACTAGTCAGACTTTATGAAGAAGAATTTGTTCATTAGATCAAATGCCCAAAAATGAGCTCCTGTACCCAGAATTGTATCCAATATTTGTTTTGTCTCATTAATAGTAAAGTACTGAGTTCAGACCTTATGCAGTAGTGAGATTCCCTACTGAAACAAGACTCATGCACTTTGTATTGGTTAACTATGGGGATTAAAGGCAAGGCCAGCATTTATTGTATGCTGCTAATTGGTTTTGTGAAGGTACTGATGAATTTTCTTCTTGAATGACCAGAGTCCACAAAGTGCTGTTTGAAAGGAAATGACCTTGACCTAATAACAGTGAAGGAAAGGAAAGGGATTCTCAGTTGAAGATAGTTCATAAAATGGAAGAAAATATGGAAGCCATTGGAATGGCACATAGACAGAAGGCAGTTCCTATGTGCTTGTTGTCATTGTTTTCTAGGCTGTAGAGATTGTGGGTTTGACAGGTATTGGTAATGTGCATTACTAGGGTGAATACTCTAGGTGTACAACACAGTCTGGAGGTGGAAGGCACATAACTGTGAGATGGGGAATTGGCTGTAATGAAACAAACTGCTCTAGCCTGGAAGGTATTAAGCTTCTCTGTGGGAGGTATCTGAGAGCAAGTTGTGAAGAGCCTTATGTTTCAGATGTAAAATGTGCACTCACGGGTCAATTTCAAGTGAGGACAGGATCAACCTATTTTCCAATTCTTGAGGTGCATTTGTGCATGGTGTTTTTTTTGTGTGTGTGAAGTGAATTCAGGATTGACGAGAAATTCAATTCCTAATTTTAACTTGCAACCTCATCAGACTTGCACGTCTAAATGGCAGGTGAGGACAGGCTTGTTCTTGACGGATGGCCCTGTGCTTAAGCTTTACATATTAAAAATTACTACTTGGACAAAATACTGGAGGGCTTTTAATTCCTGTGGAACTGTATATGGCATGAATTACTGACTTCATGAGAAGATTGAAGCAAGGGCAAAAAATACAAATTGTGAAACTGCATAGGATGATTTATGAGGCAACATTCCAGCTATTGGGAGTAGAGGGCTTCACCTAAATATTAAAATTAATTTAAATGCATGGAAATATAGGATGGAATTGTGCTGTGTGCTTTTGATTACCAACTGGGGTGGTAATATAAAGAGGCTCAGTGTATGATAGAATATTTTTAAAAAGCATAAGCTTTTTAGTCGATTTTTTTTATTGATCTATGGTTCAGCGTGCAGTATCTCACGTTTAAGACCAGCGGTTGTGGGGTCAAGACCTGCTTCAGGGCTTCAGCACAGAAATCAAGGCTGGGATTTTACTTCAGTAAATTGCGATGCTTTTGGATAGGAAATCCCATCTAGTGAACAGAGAAGATCCCATTGCATTATTTGGAAGACCAGCAGGAGTTATTCTTAATGTCTTGGGGGAACAAATCGACTGTTATCTAGTGGTTATCACATTCCTGTTTCTGAGAGATTCCTCTGCACAAATATGAAATGTGAATACATCAGTGACTAGGAGTAGAATCTTACAGAGGTGTGAGTGACATTGGCTATGGTGACAGGTGTGGCAGAATTGGATTAGAAGTCTGGCAAGGATGAATTCAACTTTAGGAATGTCTTGTTCCATATTTTATATTTTTGATGAGTGATGCAAGTTGTCAACTAAACAGGATTATTGTTTATTAACACTTTGTGATGGCTCAACTTGCTTCTTTAATACTCAGCTTTTTGTCTTGCTATACTTGTTAAACAAGCTAGTTAGCAAAGTAATGTAACATTGGAAACCAGAGTGAATACCTGGTGAATTCAGCTTGCTAATTATGCTGCATAGCATTCATGTTGGAGTCTGGGGACCAACATCTCAGGGCACACTCCTATGCATTCCCCCAGATGGCTAAGACTGCTGTAACTATAATGGCGCAGGTTAGACAGGTTAAGAGATTGGGCAATGAAAAGGCAGATGAAATACAATGTGGGAAAGTATGAGGTCATGCACTTTGATAGGAAGCATAGAGGCATGGACGATATTCTAAATGGGGAGAAAATTCAGAAATCTGAAGTGCAAAGGGACATGGGGATTCCTAGACCAGGTTTCTTTTCAAGTAAACTTGCAGGTTGAGTCAGTAGTTAGGAAGGCAAATGCAATGTTGGCATTTACCTCAAGAGGACTAGAATATAAAAGCAGGGATGTATTTCTGAGGTTTTATAATACTTGGTGTATTGTGAGAGTATTGTGAGTAGTTTTGGACCTCATACCTCAGAAAAGATGTATTGACCCTGGACCAGGTCCAGAGGAGGTTCACGAGAATGATCCCAGGATTGTAAGGCTTAACGTATGAAGAATATGTGAGGACTCTGGCATTACACTTGATGGAGTTTAGAAGGATGAGGGGAGATCTAATTGAATGGCCTGGACTGAGTGGATGTTGGGATGATGTTTCCATTGGAAGAAGAGACAAGGACTCGAGGGCACAGCCTAGGAGAAAAGGGAAGGTTTTTTTAGAATGGAGTGAAGAGACACTTCTTTCACCAGAGAGTGTTGAATCTGTGGAATTCATTGTCACATAAGACTGTGGAGGCCAGGTCATTGAGTATATTTAAAACAGAGATAGATAAGTTCTTGATTTCTAAAGGAATCAAAGATTATGGGGAGAAAGCAGGAAAACAGGGTTGAAAAACCTATTGGCCATGATTGAATGGCAGAACAGACTTGGTGGGCCGAATGGCCTAATTTCTGATCCTACGTCTTATAATCTGAAAATGCCTTGGACCACACTGGTATGGTTCTCATGGATATTGGCATCCTCTAAGCATCCTTATGACATATCTCCAATCTATATATGGGACATTTCTGCACTTCAATGGTGAGCCTTGGGCTGCACCAGCAACTATCATAGTAATGCTGCTACAAGGATACTGTGCACTTAGGAACCTGCACCCAGCTGATGGACTGGATCAGGCTGCATCTTTGGGCTTTTCACTCACAGTCACAGCATTCACTCACTCTGAGCCCGTCTGAATGCTTCACAGCATTTCTGCCTTGCATTACTTTGCCTTGCATTTTTGTAGTTTGCCTCCTCAGCCAGAGATATCAGGCTCATTTTACTTCTGCATGCTTAGTATTGTTGGGGGTTAGTTTGAGTGGGAGTCAGTGAGGGAAGATGTTGCAGGCAACAGTGAGAGTGGTCCAGCATGGTCTTTGATAGGGCTGGTAGAGGAGTAGAGATGTAGAGTGTGCAATGCATTGTAGAGAGGATAGTGGCACATTGACCTTCTCCTTTCAGTCCGAAGCATTCCTCCAGATGGCTGAGACTGCTCTAACTATGATGGCACCTCGGACCAGGCTGACATGGTCTCGGTCATGTGCTCTGCTGGGGAAGGAGGAAGTCCTATGTTGGCACCATCCAATCCAGAAGGACCTCCGGTTCTCTTCCTGAAATCTTGGGTGCCAGTTACTCCTGGAACAAATGTGAGAAACTGTACAGGGCAGTTGATTGACAGTGTTTTTCTAAATGTACTACAGGTTTTTAACAATGCCAATAGCATAAGGGATGCTGGTGAATTCAAGGATATCCTGTTGTTCTGGGAATTGCATGTGGCAAGATGGGATCATATTCAGACATGATGGATGTACAGCAGAATAGGTAGTTAATGGGGCAAGGGTGCTAAGATATGGCGAGAAGACTTATCAGGTCTTGCTGGAGAAATCTCTCTAAAAATCTCCACACAACTCAGATGTAGCCAAAACCCTGTAAAAATGTAAGATGTAAGCCCTATGTTTCAAAAATGCTTCAATAGTTGCAAAGTATGTTGAGGCATTCTGTGGTCGTGAAAAAGGCTATGCATATAAATCTGTTTCTTTTAATCATATTATAACAGATTGGAAAGGGTTGAATGTTACATTGTTGGTAAAATAATCACATTACAAACCATAATTACTCATCCCAACTACAAATGTAGCACTAACAGAATTTCAGCTAAGCAGCAAGAATGAAACCTCACCAGAGCTTGATGGGAATTGTGCCCCCTCATGTGGCCTGTCTATCACTGTTCCTGCCAATAATGCTTTCTTAAGATCACTTGTGAGCTGTGATTCACAAGGTTAAAACTTAACTAACTTCCTAAATGGAGTCACGGAAGCGTGAGTATTTGTGAATAGTGCATGGCTACACACACGGCAATGGGACATGCTCAGAAGGAATGAACACTTCTGAGGAATCATCCTCGCTTATGCCCTACAGAAATTGCTCTTTGTTCAAAACCCTTGGAAGGCCAAATGAAAAGATATCCAATCATTGATGAAGTAACATCAGCATTTGTGGCCTATACTTACTTGCAATCAATCACCAACTCTTGGCAAGCTCCATATCATCATGGTTTGAGAGGGTTATCATTCCTTTCCAGGATGTCCTGCTCTTCAACGATAGCTAGAATACTTGTTATGGCCCACTTGCAGATCTTTGCCTTGGTTTTTAAGCTCTCTTTTCCGACGAAGGGTGATAAAATAGACTTGCATGCGAATAAAGGTAAGGCATTCACCTGGAAGAATAATGCATTCAGTGCTGATAATCATGAGATACATGAATCACATTACACATACGACTGAAGTGAGGGATAATTGTGGATGGTTAACTAGGGAACTGACGAACTCCAGAAGCTGACAAATGGGTGTCTGTGATTCCAGTGAGTGCCTGCCGTAGATCTACAGGGGTCACCATGTTTGAAGGGAGGATCTATGTTGTGGCTCTGTTCGCAGAGCTGGGAATTTGTGTTGCAGATGTTTCGTCCCCTGTCTAGGTGACATCCTCAGTGCTTGGGAGCCTCCTGTGAAGCGCTTCTGTGTTGTTTCCTCAGGCATTTATGGTGGTTTGTCTCTGCCACTTCCGGTTGTCAGTTCCAGCTGTCTGCTGCAGTGGCCGGTATACTGGGTCCAGGTCGATGTGTTTGTTGATAGAATCTGTGGATGAGTGCCATGCCTCTAGGAATTCCCTGGCTGTTCTCTGTTTAGCTTGTCCTATAATAGTAGTGTTGTCCCAGTCGAACTCATGTTGCTTGTCATCCGTGTGTGTGACTACTAAGGATAGCTGGTCGTGTCGTCTCGTGGCTAATTGTGTGTTCATGGATGCGGATCGTTAGCTGTCTTCCTGTTTGACCTATGTAGTGTTTTGTGCAGTCCTTGCATGGGATTTTATATACTAAGTTGGTTTTGCTCATGCTGGGTATCGGGTCCTTTGTCCTGGTGAGTTGTTGTCTGAGAGTGGCTGTTGGTTTGTGTGCTGTTATGAGTCCTAGTGGTCGCAGTAGTCTGGCTGTCAGTTCAGCAATATTCTTGATGTATGGTAGCGTGGCTAGTCCTTTGGGTTGTCCTCATTCCGTTGTCTTTCCCTTAGACATCTGTTGATGAAATTGCAGGGGTATCCGTTTTTGACGAATACATTGTAGAGGTGTTCTTCTTCCTATTTTTGCAGTTCTGATGTGCTGCAGTGTGTTGTGGTCCTTTTGAACAGTGTCTTGATGCAACTTCTTTTGTGTGTGTTGGGGTGGTTGCTTTCGTAGTT
>NC_057715.1:66406808-66469025 GCF_004010195.1 Chiloscyllium plagiosum | reverse complement strand
ATGATGTCCAAGAATTCCTGTGTTGACTGTATAGAGTGTCTGGATCCGCTGATCAGGTGTTTCAGTTTCTGTTGTAGTTCTTTAGCCAGTTTGTGTGATGGTGTCCCTGGTAGCGATACGATGGGTCTGAGTGGGATGTCTGGTTTGTACACTTTAGGTAGTCCATAGAATCTGGGGGTGGTGTTGCTTTCAGGTTTCATTCTCTGTAGGTCAAACCTGGTTATCTGTCCATTTTTTTGCAGGTTCCTCAGTGTGTTGTTTATCCAGACACTCTGTACAGGACATGCCACAACCCAAAGGACTAGCCACGTTACTATACATCAAGAACATTTCTGAACTGACAGCCAGACTACTATGACCACAGGACTCATAACAGCACACAAACCAACAGCCACTCTCAGACAACAACTCACCAGGACAAGGGAGCTGATACCCAGCATGAGCAAAACCAATGTAGAGTACAAAATCCCATGCAAGGACTGCACAAAACACTACATAGGACAAACAGGAAGACAGCTAACAATCCGTATCCATGAACACCAACTAGCCATGAGACGACACGACCAGCTATCCTTAGTAGTCACACACGCGGATGACAAACAACATGAGTTCGACTGGGACAACACTACTATTATAGGACAAGCCAAACAGAGAACAGCCAGGGAATTCCTAGAGGCATGGCACTCATCCACAGATTCTATCAACAAACATGTCGACCTGGACCCAATATACCAGCCACTGCAGCGGACAGCTGGAACTGACAACCGGAAGCGGCAGCAGCGGACAGCTGGAACTGACAACCGGAAGCGGCAGAGATAAACCACTATAAATGTCGGATGAAACATCACAGAAGCACTTCACAGGAGGCTCCCAAGCACTGAGGATGTCACCTAGACATGGGACGAAACGTCTGCAACACAAATTCCCAGCTCGGCGAACAGAACCACAACAACGAGCACCCGAGCTACAAATCTTCTCACAAACTTTGAGGATCTATGTCTTTGGAGGGTATGATGGGCTGCAGATATTTAATATGCTAGGTTTTGGGAATTATTTGGAAACAAGCTGGGAATAAACGCAACAGAGCTGTCCATGAGCAAAGCAGTTCAAAATCCATGTGATAACATTTCATAAGAAGACAACAAACAATTAGAGTGCAAACTATGACATATTTATTAACTTCCTAACCTCCTTTTCAAGATGCTCAGTCAGGTTTTTTTTAGTTCATTCGTGGAATGTGGGCATTATCAAGGTGCACATGCTTAGCAATAACCTACAGTCAGTTTGGCTTTCACAGTGGTATCATGGGTAGACAAGGTAGTGATGAGTTTGAATCATAGAATCCCTACAGTGTGGAAACAGGCCATTTGGCCCATCAAGTGGTGGATGTACCTACTAGAGAAGGTGCAAAATTTGACCTACACTTGGAAAATAAAGCAGGGCAGGTGACTGAGGTGTTAGTGGGGGAGCACTTTGGGGCCAGCGACCAAAATTCTATTCGTTTTAAAATAGTGATGGAAAACAATAGACAAGATCTAATAGTTGAAGTTCTAAATTGGAGGAAAGCTAATTTTGATGGTTTTAGGCCAGAAACTGACTGGGGGCAGATGTTCGCAGGTAAAGGGGTGGCTGGAAAATGCTGGAAGCCTTCAGAAATGAGATAACAGGAGTCCAGAGACAGCATATTCCTGTTAGGGTGAAAGGAAAGGCTGGTAGGTGTAGGGAATGCTGGATTCCTAAAGAAATTGAAGGTTTGGTTAAGAAAAAGAAGGAAGCATATGTCGTGTATAGACAGGAGAGATCGAGTGAATCCTCAGAAGAGTATAAAGGCAGTAGGTGTATAGTAAGAAGGAAATCTGGAGGGCAAAAAGGGGACATGAGATAGCTTTGGCAAATAGAATTAAGGAGAATCCAAAAGGCTTTTACAAATACATTAAGGACAAAAGGATAACAAGGGAGCGAATAGGGCCTCTCAAAGATCAGCAAGGCAGCCTTTGTGTGGAGCCGCAGGAGATGGGGGGAATACTAAATGAGTATTTTGCATCAGTGTTTACTGTGGAGAAGGACATGGAAGTATAGAATGTACAGAAATAAATGGTGACATCTTGAAAAATATTCATATTACAGAGGAGGAAGTGCTGGACATTTAGAAATGCATAAAGGTGGATAAATCCCCATGACCTGATCAGGTGTACTCCAGAACTCTATGGAAAGCTAAGGAGGTGATTGCTGGGCCTCTTGCTTGAGATATTTGTATCATCAATAGTCACAGGTGAGGTGCCAGAAGACTGGAGGTTGGCTAACATGGTACCATTATTTATAGACCGGTGAGCCTGAAGTCAGTGGTGGGCAAGTTAATGGAGGGATTTATGAGAGACAGGACTTACACGTATTTGGATAGGCAAGAACTGATTAGGGATAGTCAACATGGCTTTGTGCTTGGGGAAATCAAAGAGGACTAATGAGACAGAGCGGTGGACATGATCTATATAGACTTCAGTAAGGCATTTGACCAGATTCCCCATGGGAGACTGGTGAGTATGGTTAGATCACATGGAATACAGGGGGAACTAGTCATTTGGTACAGAACTGGCTGAAAGGTAGAAGACAGAGGGTGGTGGTGGAGTGTTGTTTTCAGACTGGAGGTCTGTGACCAGTGGAGTGTCACAAGGAATGGTGCTGGGGCCACTACTTTTTGTCATTTATATACATGATTTGGATATGAACATTGGAGGTATAGTTAGTAAGTTTGCAGATGACACCAAAATTGGAGGTGTAGTGGACAGCGAAGAAGGTTAGCTCTGATTACAATGGGATCTTGATCAGATGGGCCAATGGGCTGAGGAGTGGCAGATGGAGTTTAATTTAGATAAATGCGAGGTGCTGCATTTTGGGACAGCAAATCTTAGCAGGAGTTATACACTTAATGGTAAGGTCCTAGGGATTTTCATGTAGAGGGTGGTGTATGTATGGAATGAGCTACCAGAGGAAGTGGGGGAGGCTGGTACAATTGCAACATTTAAAAGGCATCTGATGGGTATATGAATAGGAAAGGTTTAGAGGGGTAATGGCCAAGTGCTGGCAAATGGGACTAGCTTAGGTTGGGATGTCTGGTCGGCATGGACGAGTTGGACCAAAGAGTCTGTTTCTGTGATGTACATCTCTATGACTCTCTGACTCTAAGTCCCCATTGACTCTCCAAAGAGCATCCCACCCAGACCCACGATCTAAAGACCCATGCTCTTTAGAGTAGTCAGAGAGTCATAGAGATGTACATCACAGAAACGGACTCTTAGGTCCAACTCGTCCATGCTGACCATGGGACTAATCTAGTCCCATTTGCCAGCACTTGGCCCATATCTCTCTAACTTTACATTTTGCATGGCTAATCCACCTAGCCTGCACATCCCAGGACATTATAGGTAATTTGGCATGGCCAATCAACCGAACATGCACTTTTTTGGACTGTGGGAGGAAACTGGAGCACGCAAAGTAAACTGACACAGACACAAGGAGAATGTGCAAACTCCACACAGACAGTTTCTTCAGGGTGGAATCAAATCTGGGTCCCTGCTGCTGTGATGCACTGAGCCACAGTGTCGCCTTTGTTGGTCAGTGCATATAGGAGTATCAGGGCTGGGATGTCATGTTGCAGCTGTATGGGACATTGGTTAGGCCACTGTGGAACACTGCATTCAAGTCTGGTCTTCCTGCTCCAGGAAAGATGTTGTTAAACTTGAAAGGGCGCAGAAAAGATTTACAAGTGTGTTGCCATGGTTTGAAGGTTTCAGCAATAGGGAAAGCTGAAGAGGCGGGGGCTATTTTCCCTTGAAAGTCAGAAGCTGAGGGATGGCTTCATGGAGGTTTATAAAACCATGAGGGGCTAGGATAGGGTGAATAGGCAAGCTCTTTTTCCCAGGGTAGGGGAATCCAAAACTCGAGGGCATAGGTTTAAGGTGAGAGGGGCAAGATTTAAAAGGGACCAAAGGGACAACCTCTTCATGCAAAGGGTGGTGTGTGTATGGAATAAGCTACCAGAGGAAGTGGTGGAGGCTGGTACAATTACAACATTTACAAGGCATCTGGATGGGGACATGAATAGGAAGGGTTTAGAGGGCTATTCGTCAAACGCTGGCAAATGGGACTAGATTAGGTTAGGATATCTGGTCAGCATGGATAAGTTGGATCGAAAGGTCTGTTTCCATTCTGTACAATGAAATGTTGACAATGAGAGCCATATTTCTTCATCTAATAAAATGCGCCTTTGCCGAAGTGGACAAATTAGTCACTTCGGCAAAGGCGCATTTTATTAGATGAAGAAATATGGCTCTCATTGTCAACATTTCATTGTTTAGAATCTATTGAGCAACTTGATCAGAATCATCTTCTGGATTGGAGTATGTTGACTTTTTTTTAAATTCACTTGTGAGACATCAGCACTGCTGGCTGGCCCAGCATTTATTGCTCATCCCTAGTTTTCCTTAATAAAGTGGTGGTGAGTTGTCTTCTTGCGCTATTGCAGTCCATGTCCTGTCCATGCTGTTCGGGAGGGAATTCCAAAATGTTGACGCAGTGGCACTTCTGTACCTGATGGCAATAAACATTTGCCGGTTAATGTTATTTGAGTCGTCAGGTTGCAATCACTTCTTGACTAGTTTACTGCATCTCCTCTGATCTTGTTTGCTTGCCTCCAAAACAGAAATTTAGCCCTGATGTCTATCCATCCACCTATTTTAAATAGAGTAAAATTATAGCCTCCTCAGCTAATTGCAATTATTTAAGAAAATGTGAATTACTTGACTCAGATGTTATGGGATAACATTAAGTTAAATACAAGTGAAGACATGCCTTGAAATAATTGAGAGTAGCATAGCTGAATGAGCCATCCAACCTATTTTACATGGATACTGATCCCCAACAATGTTAATTAGGAACTGACAATGTACTGTGGTCAGGATTTCCCAGTGATAAAGCCAGAGTTGATAAAGATATTAAATACAATTTGAGGTACAACGTTGTAACAGAATTATCATTATTGTCATTTTCTTATTTGTTTTAAGGAATTGAATGGCACTGAATCCTGCCTCCCCAAGGAGATGTGATGACTTTTGCCTTGAATTACAGCAGTCTTTAAGGTATTTGCATGAAGCTGTTAACTAGGGAACCGGCCCAGTGACAATGAAGGAATAGCATTACTTGCTCATGTCAAGAGTCCAAATGACTCACAGGGAAATTTGCAGGCAGCTTTGTGCACAGTGTTCTTCTAAATTTAAAACTAGAATTAAAACTGAAATGACCAAAATATTTTGAAATTAGCATCAGCTCATGCAGAACACTTTTCACTTCCTGACAGGCTTCTTAAAACCACAAATGCAATCCTTCATCTTGAGATTAAATCAAAGAAAAAGAATTAATTAAAATTTCACAGTTAAATAAATAAAGTAATGAAAACACCTGAGATGTTATGGGATTCGTTTCCCAACTATACAGTAATTAGAGAATGACCTACAGAGGTTTAGTTTTTATATTTAGATCAATGAACTACACTTAATTTACCATGAAATAATAACAAATGTTAATGCAAATATCTTGAATCCAATTACAATGTATTCACTTACACTTATAAATACATTGTAGGGAAAATTGGATACATATGGTACATATTTGGGCATATTACCGACATTGCACAGACAGTACATATCCAACTGAACACCCAAGAATTGTATGCACTTGAGATTCTGACCTCATTCTAATAATCTCCACTTGTTGTGCCGATGAAGCAGTGTAAGTGCTGCTTTCAGTAACCACAAGGAATATCTGGCAAAGGGAGAAGAGTAATTGAGAAGAATCATTCATTTGCCAGTCGTGTGCCAGCAGCTACTCTTAGTTGAACCACAAAAGATTATATAAATTATATCATTTTGGTGGAGGCTTCTTCAACCAAAGGAATCACTGAAAGTTCATGATTGATGCAGGTATGGAGCCTACTCTACTCATTGTAAAACAAATTAGTGCAGGAGCCCGACAATAGTCAGTAAACCCTTTGCTCATATATTTTGCTAATAGTTTACCAATAATTTATTATCCACAGAATAAGAAAGTGCAAAGAAATTTTTATCAGTTGGAAACATTTTTCAGGATTTCCATCAGAATGTACAGGGCATAATTTCAATACTTGCAGATGTTCTTAGACTTGTAAATCATACGAACAGCAAGGAGGATAGAGGTATAATTCAATAGGCTTTGGACAGATTGTGGAATGGGTGAGCAAGTGAGAGATGAATTTTGAATACAATGATATATTTTGTTAGGAAGAATGAGAAGAGGTATCAATGGGGGGTTTCAGGCACAGGTACAATTTGTGCACAGGTTGTTGAAGCTGGTAGGGCAATTGGAGAAAGTGGTAAAAGGCATTTATGATCCTGGTCTTTATATTGTTATGAATACAATAGTTTCCAAAATGGTGAAGTTTCAAACTGTCTTTCTTCATTCAAGGTAAAATTGGTTTATTCAGAAAAGGGGATGTGGCCTCGAATGGTTTTTCAGGAGGTATGTGTAAGTGACTTCGTAGTCATTTTACCTGAGACATGCCATGACTGACTGCCATGGGAACAGGAGTCCAGACTGAAACTTTGAAGTAAAACGTCAGTTTTAATAACCAGACACAAATCAAAAGGCAGCTATTCATTGCTACATACAGACTTAGAGACTTTCCAAGACAGTCAATTCAGAGGAGTGGGACTCTGGCAAGTGAAGATTATTAGAATGAGGTCTGAATCTCAAGTGCATACAATTCTTGGATGACAAGGAGGTTGGTGAGGCCAGAGTGGAAATCTGGCAGCGGTGTTGAGAGGCAGCTGGCAGAGGGGCGAGCACAGTAGCTGGTATTGGCTTCTACATTGGTGGAGGTGACATTGGCGAGAAATTGGATTGAATTGAATTAATTGAATTAGCTTTATTGTTATATATACTCAAGTAAGTACAATGAAAAGATTACAAGTAGCCATTAACAGCGGCAGATGCTTAGGTACAAATTCTTTAGTGCAATTTCTTTGGAAAAACAAATTAGAAAATAAAGAAAGAAGAAGTTCAGTACAACGGTCCTTCCAATCCAGTCCATGCTGGCAATTAACTTCCAGGCCACGTTAGACCTTGACTCCTGACCACATTAGGCTTCACTTCAAGGCTCTCGAAGTCTGAAGACCGCTCTGGAATCACTTTGAGACTGGTAGTCCATGCTGAGGGCATACTGGATCAAAAAATGACCATAGGCTGCTGAAAGACACCATGCCAGGCTGAGAGACCACCACACTGGTAGGCCCAGTGGCAAAAGATGGCATCTGAGAAACAGCAACTTTGATATTGGTTGGGTCTAGCACTGGTGGCGTCAAAGTGGTGGTGGAAAGGTTATGGATTCTCTTTAAGCTATATACTTTTTCTTATGATTATTATTCTTAAACTATTCAAAATAGTGCTAGAATCATAGTGACAGTGGAAGTTTTTCACTATATTTTACTGTATTTTGCACTACAAAATAAACATGGCAATAAAATCATTCATTCATTCATCCATTCATTCATTTGTTCATTCATTCATAAGTTCACACATCTTCTGCTGCTTCCACAATGATCTTTCCTATTTTAAAATAAATGCCTTATTTATGGCACACATTCCTCAGCTGTTTGTTCTTGCTGTCAGCATCATCAAAACTCATTACCTCATCATGCCTGCTCTAATTCAGACACTACTTCAGCCTAACATCACTTTAGGGACACCTCCAATATACATACTGCTGCTAGATCACTTTGTACCCATGGATAGATGTGTAGATCCACACAGAGTATATCGTATGACTCTCACCTTACTTTCTTGATGTTCACTCACTCTGTACCTATTTAGTGGCTGCCAGCCCCTGTCAACCTCAGATTAATTTCTGAGCACACACTATCTGACCAGCATTGACTTACAACCAGCCTGTATGTGGGTCACATTGCTTTATTTTAATGAACAAGAGAAAAGGTGCTCAGCTATATGATGCCAACCTCTGTGACTTGCATTGCGGGTAGCTTGTCATGATGGGTAACACTGAACAGGCAAAGGTCACGGAGCTGTGTGTTTCTGGGCTATGTCAATATCCAAGATGAAGCATGTGCCAGCAGTTTATATGGTCAGCACACTGCATATGCTTCAAGCAAATGGCTATGTGTGAAATCTTAAGAGGGGCAAAGGATAACTACAATCCATTGGGGGGAAATGCTACACTCAGTCAAGGGATTTATAGAGGCATAGAGTCATAGAGATGTACAACATGGAAACAGACCCTTCAGTCCAACCCATTCCTGCCAACCAGATATCCCAACTTAATCTAGTCCCATTTGCCAGCACCTGGCCCATATCCCTCGCAACCCTTCCTAATTGTATACCCATCCTGATACCTTTTAAATGTTGCAATTGTACCAGCCTCCACCACTTCCTCTGGCAGCTCATTCCATACATGCACCACTCTCTGTGTGAAAAGGTTGCCCCTTAGGACCCTTTTATATCTTTCCCTTCTCACCCTAAAACTACCCTCTCTAGTTCTGGAGTCCCTCATTCCAGGGAAAAGACTTTCTTAATTTATCCTATCAGTGCTCCTCATGGTTTTATAAACCTCTATTCAGCCTCTCTCTATAGCTCATATCCTCCAACCCTGGCAACATCCTTGTAAATCTTTTCTGAACCCATTCAAGTTTCACAACATCCTTCCAATAAGAAGGAGACCAAAATTGCACACAACATTCCAAAAGTGGTCTCAGCAGCGTCCTGTGCAGGTGCAATATGACCTCCCAACTCCTATACTCAATGCTCTAACCAATAAAGGAAAGCATACAAAATGCCGCCTTCACTATCCTATCTACCTGCAACTCTACTTTCAAGAAGCTATGAATCTGCACTCCAAGGTCTCTTAGTCCAGCAACACTCTCTAATTGCCCAATTTCAATTCATCCAAGGCTGGCCATGCTTAGTCAGGTTCTTTGGCCTATCAGAGTCTGGGGATCTGTGTCATTACAGTCCGGGAATGAGCTAAGATCAACCCTTTGAAATGAAATGTGTAATCTGTCTGGGGTTTATGGGCAGGTCAGTCGGGGTGCTTTGGAGACAGCAGTTCATGACGTGGGCCATGTTTTCCTGCAATACAGCAAAGGGACGGATTGAGATTGATAGAAGTGGATGTGTGTGATGAACAAGCAGGAGAGGTGGTAATGTCTCTCCAGCGAATGAGTAGGAAGCACAGACGGTGGGGAAGGTTAGTTGTTTGAGAGCAAGAGGTGGGTAAGAACTGTCAAGTGGACATGATGCATGCACTCATGAGAATTGTGGTCCATAAGTTTTGGTCAGATACCTGTGCAGTGTCAGAGTTAAAGTGAGTGCTGACTGTTTAAGCATGAGACAGCAGAGAGATGATAGTGGCATTTACACTTAAAGAGCACAAATATTCTTCCTGCACTGCTGGGTGTGCCATTTCACCTGGGAGTTGCCCTGTCCTTGGCTGAAACGTGAGTCTAGTTAGGGTCCGGTGACATGGCTGCTCTCTTTACCACCACCCCATTCACAAGCACCTCCAGGTTCCTGTCTGCAAAGCACGGAGAAGCAGTCCTTTCCTCCAGGCCAAGTCCTGATTGTAGAGGCTCAAATACTACAGTGGCGTGCAATGTCCAGATTGACATGCAGCTGGACTTTAAATGGTGCTATCAGTGTGTGGATACCAGAAGGTCTGCCTCTCCATCTTCACAATTCCTGAGGAACATACCCAAAACCGATATGCGCAGTTTATGAGGCGAAGATTGAAAATTATGTGAGAAAAGCCATTCCAAGCCACCATGAGCTGTGTTCCATGAAGCTCACTCACCAAAGCTAACTGGAAATGGGAAAATCTTCCCTTGGTGGTGATTTATAACATCAATGCATGCCTTAGAATCGACATTACTGTTTTAGATGATGCTGCCAAGGCACAACATCTAGATATGAAATAGGAGGGGATAAAGGTTAAACCCTTGGAGAAATTCAGAAGTCAATTACCCCCATTTACCCCTGTTCACACAGTGCTATAATTAAGTTCAACTCCTTCCAACAAGTACTGCATCAGGATTATGCCTCCTACTTACAGATCTAACACCAGTAAGCCTTTGACATAACCATTTATTGATCACATATTTTGGATCAACATGTTTAGAAACTCAGAAAAAGTGCAGAAATACTGCTCTCTCTTAAAAGCTTAAGCTGTATCTCTGCAGCATGAGATAAGACATGAAAGACTCATGTTCAGGGAATACAGATGAAGAAGTTTTTTTGGTTAATACCCAATAGCCATCCCTTTTCCCAGAGAATAAAAAATCTCAATGGATTCAAGGATTCCAGAAGCAGAATAGCCATGATGACATCATTAGGTTATCTTGTACACATGACTAAGTTCAGTATTTAACTTGATGGAAAGCATCAACTTCCTTGGACAGTGGTCTTCATCTGTTTTAACTGCTGCATCGTAAATTCTGGGTACAGTGTTTTTTTTAGATTAGACTACTTACTGTGTGTAAACAGGCCCTTCGGCCCAACAGCTCCACACCGACCCGCCAAAGCGCAAACCACCCAGAGCTATTCCCCTACATTTACCCCTTCACCTAATGCTATGGGCAATTTAGCATGGCCATTTCACCTAACTTGAACATTTTTTGGACTGTAGGAGGAAACCGGAGCACCCGGAGGAAACCCACGCAGACACAGGGAGAATGTGCAAACTCCACACAGACAGTCACCTGAGACGGGAATTGAACCCGGGTCTCTGGCACTGTGAGGAAGCAGCGCTAACCACTGAGCCATCGTGTTCTTTTATAGCTTGACCATTGATGTGTTCTTCCAAGGTTTGACTGTGACCTGAACCTTTCATTGATTACATTTCTGATTCTGAAGGATAAAGGCAGTAAAAAGGGGAGGCAAATTGCTCTTCTCATCGTGGATCTGGTGAAATATTCCCCTTTGGTGGAGCAACTTGGAACTTGACTTAAAGCCGACAAATGCGTGTCATGTAGGTGTATTGGCACTGCACATAGACACAGTTAATTGATCTTTTGAGTAAGCAATAATTTTAATTGTAATTTTCAATATCAGAAAACTGCTTCAAACACATTGAACTTTTGTTTGATAATGAAATCTCGAATATTCTGTCCAGTTCAGGCATTGGCCCTGGAACACAGTTGCTTGTTGATTTTTTTGGGTATTGAACCCAGAAAGTTCACTTTCCTTTCATTCAAAAACCTTTTTGTCCCGTCTTATACTGTATTTTAAAATGCTGCATTTATTCATAGTCAATAGAAAACGTCTTTTGTTTCAAAGAAACCTCCGTTGGTATATCAACATTAGAATTTTCCAGAGAGCTTCATCACTGTAGCATGCTTTACTGATGGTGACATATTTTGTATACCAAGTTATTGTTAACAGTATATGTATAAGCTTCAGTAAATTGCAACATTTCTAAAGATCTAACTGCTTTAATGTCACGTCTTTTGGGGGAAAGAAACAAATTGTTAAAGGAGATAAGTTTGTTCTTGCATATATTTGGGTAAAATGAATGAAGAGGTCTGCAAAGCTTGGGTGCTGTGTGCTCATGAGTTGAAGCCAAGGACTGAATCACACATTGGTTGTGTTAGAGCCTAAATAAACACATGCCTTTGAGGTAATTATTACCATTAGTTTACATGTTTTTGTGTTTAATTCTTTTGCCATTTGAAGGCTGTGATTCTCCTGATATCACAGCAGCTTGCATGCAAATAATGACATGTCCTGATTGTGGGCCAAATTGCGTCTACTGTGGATTTTCATGCCATTTGCAGACAATCAGAACACGCCCACATAATTGGAAGAATTATCTGCAACTAAGTAATTAGATACTAAGAAATCTGTGTAACTATTTCTATCCTTGCTAAGTGATTATTTACTTTCCAAGTATGCATACAGTTAAGTAGTGTGAGAAGAAAAGTAGTATTATTTTGTTAATAATAGTTGTTAATGCATTGGGCTTTCAGATATTCCTTTGAAAATAAATAAAAAATGCATGGCTTAATGCCAAGTGACAGTCAAATTATCATATTTTGCTATTATATATAAAACTACACATACTTAATATTGTACCAAAGGAAATGTAAAAAGAATTAACTGTTGCTTAAGTTTTAACGTTTAATTGATGCATCTTGTATGTAATCTTAAGCCTTACTGAGCCATCACGGTCACTTAAAACATATACCACATTAATTGAATTCTGTTTTACTCAACAGTTTATTTAAGCATACATAGCTACAAAATAATTTCAATGTGTCATACTGATATACAAAGGTAAATGATACTGAAGTAAGTAAGTTTACGAAAGCCATAAACATCATCAGACTGCTACTGAGTCACTTACTTCCTTGTCAGAGCTCTAAGCGAAGATTGAAATGAATTGGGCTTAATCTCAGTGGATCAATTAACAGAGGGACCTGCCCTTCAACAGCAGAAGCTCTGCTCCAGTATTTGCATATCACTGAAAAAATTATAAAGCTGAGATAAATACTGGACTGATAATAACTCACTGCAGATTTGGCTTTCTTCCTAGATTTTCTTGGCTGCTTGTTGTAATAGAACGTCTCTGTGGCATACGGGGCACAAAGGTTATTAGTAGCTGTCAATCAAAAAACTAGCATTATGTACTAGCAGGTATGAGATGGGAGAGGGTGACATTCATCCTCCTTTCTTACTTATCCCCAGTTTAAAAGTCATTCAGGGCAAGTGGCAGTAGAAGATGGGTCCAGTTCTCTCCCAATGGATAAATTTGTACTATGCTGACAACTAGTGCTGTCACTGCTAAAGTAAGAGAATACATAATCTTTTCTCAGACAATTTCTATCACTGCAGTAGGTTTTCAGAAAACCTGAAAAAGTAGGTACAATGTAGAAGAATTTTTATGACAAGCTTTAACTCAGCCTGTTGATGCACACACTTTTGCAATGTAGAATTCTAAGCTATTTCTGTTCCTTATTTTCCCAAAGAGGAAATATTTCTATGGTCACTATGTGTGAAAATATTATTACCACATTCCTTCTGAAAATGCCTACAATATTGCTATGCAAAACAGCCAGAGGTATTCATCTCATATTTGAAATGCCTAATTTCTACTGAAATAACTAGAGGCAGTAAAGAAAGAAAATTTAGAATTCTGATCATATTCTCTTGACATTACCATTAATGAATCCTCCATTGTCAACATCCCAGGGGTTACCATTGACCAGAAACTGAAGTGGACTAGCCATATACATACTGTGGCTACAAGAGCACACCAGAAGCTAGGAATCCTGCAGCGAGTAATTCACCTCCAGACTCCCCAAAGCCAGTCGGCCATTTATAACGTACAAGTCTGGAGTGTGATAGGATACTCTCCTCTTGGGTGGAGTCTTAACAATATGCAGGAGCTTGACACCATCCAGGACAAAGTGTCCTACTTGATTGGTATCATATCCATGAATTGCAACATTCACTTTCTTCATCACTGATGCACAGTGGTAGCAGTGTGTATCATCTACAAGATATACAGCGGTAACATGCCTGTGCCCCTTAGTCAGCACTTTCAAAGCCTGTGATCTCTACCACCTAGAAAGACAAGGGTACTCCCAACTTCCAAGGGCAATTAGAGATGGAAATAAGTGTTGACCCAGTTGGCAAAACTAACACTCTGAGAACAGAAGAAGAATCTTCACCATCACAGAAAACAGTCATCAGCCAATTTGATCTGCTCCATATTATATCAAGAAATAGCTGAGAATGCTTGATATTGCAAAAGTGATAGGCCCTGACAATATCTCAGCTGTAATACATCAACTGTCTTTAATTATCTCAGCTTCAGAACATCACTGCAGAAGTTCCTTTGGACAATATCTTTGGCTCAACCTCTTCAACCAATTCTTCAATGATGTTCTCTCCATCATAAAAGCAGAAGTAATAGTATTTGCTGATTGTTTCATACGGTTCTGTTCACAATTCCTCAGGAAATAATCTAGTCTGTGCTTTCATGCAGCAGTATATGGACAACTTCCAGACTTGGGCTAATAAGTGACCGGCAATGTACCTATAATGGCACCATCTTGTGACTTCATCATGCACATACAAACTTGTGTTGGAAAGATATGCTCATTTTGCCAGAATAATGCAATTACAGATACTAAAACTGGTTTTCTATTTGGGGAGAAGCAATTCCCTAAACAATCCAGAACCTGTGAGTACCCTTTGTCTAACAGAGTCTAAAAAATGTTGGAACTGTGCATAGTGCTCTGACATTCCAAGACAATAATTCCTCTGGAACTATTAGCCAATTGGGAAGCAATGATGTAAGCAAGAGTTTTGGGAGTCTTTCCACCTATTATAGAGTGGCTTGAGTTATTTTCAATGTTAACAATATCCTACTAATGCATCTGTCAGTGAGACAGTAAAGGAAAAGCGAGAGGATAACATTTTTGGCTGAAGCAGGTTTGGAAGTTTATGCAACCCTTAAAAATTTGCTTACCCTGTAATGACCATGTAAGTATAAGAGTTTCAGCAGTAAGGGACATAAAATGGCAGGATGAGGGATATGATAGGTACATGAAATGAATTTGACAGTCTTGATGGTACAGATCTGCAGGTCAATTTTGGTACACACATGTTCAAGTAAATGGCAGAGAAACTAGTTTAAAAGTGGATACCAGAGCAGATGTGTTAATCCTTTGCAGAAAAGATGGTATTCAGCCATCAGAGAGAATCTTGGACAGTGGTTTGCTCCTTCAGAATATAGTGACAGAGGAGTGAGCATACAAATTGTTCATTTGCTTGAATCTATTATCACCTTTGAATTCAGGGGACATCATTCTTGAAAAGCTAATAGTCTGTTCTGAAGTGAATCAGTCCTTTCCTGAAGGAGGAAGTAAGGTTGTCTACTTATTGAATGGAATCTGATTGCGTGATGCAGTGACAGAGACTACAGTTACAGTGAGGTAAAATTCCTTCCAGAATGGCAAGTCAGACCATTGCTGGGAAGCAAGAAAGGAACTTTGAATTAGCACAATCACTTATAAAACCAGATAGAAATTTAAACAATTTTAGAGCCAATAAGAAATGTGACCATAAAATCTGAAACATCAAAAAACATGGGTTTAGAAATAAATTTCAGTCATGCAAGAAATAATGTCACAGCTTCAAAGCAAAGTTAAAACCAATGAATCTTCAGTCAGTAGATGCGACCATACCTGCACAGGCAGAAAGCAATTACAAACATGCACAGAGAGCATAAAGGCCAGGACACATTTAGAGAAAAATTTCAAACATCAGAGAAGAAGTACAACATCTTCCAGGAGCAAAGCAGAAGAGTATAAAGAGAGAAAGAGATCCTTAAATTCAAACTGGATCATGCTAATATGCAATGTGTAGAAATTATTGATCTGCACAGATGGCAGATGGAGGATGCAAGAGAAACTCATCACCAAGTTAAGGACACACTTGAGATTTTGCAGGAAAGACCAGGTTACTGAGTTTATAGACACACCATTGCAGTCCAGAATTAAACATATGACTAAGTTCATACAGCTCAGAACTCAAGAAGAATGAACACATTTGAATTACCTCAGTAGGAATACTGAACTAATCATTAGTATGTTAGCAGTCAAACAGCAGAACAATCAGTTATCCAAACAAAATGCTCCCTGCCCGTCTCGTTCGGATAATCAGGGTTGTACTGCATATGTACATTTGAAATTAATTAGATTAATTTAGTGGGCGACAGAGATAAGATTGGAGAATGGGACTAAGTGGGTAGCTCTTTCAGGAGCTAGTACAGACATGACGGGTTGAATGGTCTCCATCTAGGCTGTAAATTCTATGATTTGATGAGTTTATTGTGGCATCTGTAAAAACTCTTGATTCTGTGCAATTTTGAAGCATTTCATCATTGAGTGCTGCATGACAGCTTTATTTGTGGCTGGAAAGTGAGTACATTTGCAATATGTTGATGGCCTTGCTAAAGTTAATTTTTGACATACTTTGTCAAATAGCAAGGTCCATGAGCATGGTGGAACGTGATTTTAGAGATAGTAAAGTTAACAACACTGCCTGTCCAAGTAATGATTTGGAGATGCAGGTGTTAGACAGGGGTGTACAACACACAACACCAGGTTATAGTCCAACAGGTTTAATTGGAAGCACTGGCTTTCGGAGTGCTGCTCCATCATCAGATGGTTGTGCTCAGATGCAAGTCCTGTCCAAGTAGGTAAGGTGCAGGTTCCAGTGTTGACTCTGGTGGTTCTCATGTGGGTGTTGCATTAAAAGAATGGGAGGAGCCCATTACGTTTAGCAGCGGTGGTATAACAAAGTCCAGTTTTGGGCCTATATTGGTCACAGAATTGTCCATTTATGAAGACGGAATGCTATAGCTGAAAGAAGAAGAGTTATCTTACCAAGTACCATCACAAGAAGATCCATAGATGCAAAAAGTTTCAAAACTCTAGACTAGAATATTAGAGGCAAAGAGTGGACAATTCTGGGCTACATTATATTAAAAAAAAATTCAAGGTGTAAAAAATATGCAATTCTCTCCGATTATCTCCAAGCTCAGATTTTCTTTTGGCAGGTTTATGAGTCACTATGGCAAATTCATGCCAGATTCGGTGACATAACTGTATCAATTCAATGTTTACAGAGGGTTTTCAATGGATTTGGATGAAGGAAATTTAAAGTCCTTTCAATTCAGAACCAAAAAGTCAACTTACGGAGGGTGCAATGCATTTGCATTGTAATATGTCCGAAGTGATTAAGTCAGCATATGTTGCTTCACCATACTAATAGGTGCTGTGATACTCTCACATGCTGGGTTATGTTGAGGAGTGATTGATTGATTGATTAGTCATCGTGTAGTTAGACCAGATTAATATTTCTGGGGTAAGCCCAACACCTCTGACCCAAGTATCTGAGAACAAGCTTTGTGGAGCACCCTGGAAATTGGAAATCAGCTTAACGGTGGTTTAAACTTTCTGGGAGGAAGTGAGGACTGCAGATACTGGAGATCAGAGTCGAGAGTGTGGTGCTGGAAAAGCACAGCCAGTCAGGCAGCATCCGAGGAGAAGGAAAATCGGCGTTTCGGGCATAAGCCTTTCATCAGGATTCCAGATGAAGAGCTTATGCCCGAAATGTTGATTCCCCTGCTTCTCTAATGCTGCCTGACCTGCTGTGTTTAAACTTTCTGGTCAATCTTTGCACACACTTGCACATTGGGATGTATGCAGCATCAATTTTCAAAGTTATAGATACCAGAAGATTTGAGTCATAGAAAATACAGTAAATTGTACAGTGTATATTAAGCTGTGTGAAGGAGGCACCATTGCACCTTTGCAGCTGACAAAATAGTCAGCTAGTTTGGGATAGATTTTGCAGAGTTTAAAGGCCAAATGCTATTCATTCTGATAGATAACCATTCAAAATGGGTTGATGCTTTGTGATAAATTGGAAGACTAGCAAAATGGATATTTTGCATAGTTTCTTTGCTGCTTATGGATTTTGAGAGGAAACTATGGAGGAGCATGGACTTCCATTTTTTCAGATGTCTTTGCACAGTTCATGAAAATTTATGGCATAAAACACACTCGTGTTCCACTGCACCATCTAAATTTAAAGAGAGCAGGAGAGCACACAGTGCAAATTGTGAAGCATTCTCTTGTTAAACAAATGTTAGATAGAGATTTGAAGAAAATTCTGTCTTTATAGGATGGCACAGTGACTAGCAATCTGTTTGTCTATCATAACACACCTCATACTATAGTAGCTGAATACCAACTGAATAACTTCTTAAAAGATTGTCCAGAATGACTTTATTCCTGCAGAAGCCACTCTCAATAGCCAGTAGAAGAGAGTCATGATAAGCATATAACAAAAGAAAGAATTCTGAAGTTGAATCAAAAGGTTAGCGTGAAGGATTGGTGCCATAAGTAAAGTGGCTGTCAGAAAGAACCAGTAAAATATGTGGATCTTGCATATGTTTAGTAGTGGAGAGATCAGGTGCACACATATAAATCATGGGTTCACAATAAAGAAGAAAGTTGGGAAAAATTAGACTGATCAATCAGCATGTTTAGATAGAAGTCATGTACTCAATGTTACTTCAACAACGGTGTCAGAAACAAGTGCAAGCGAAAGTCAAAATTCAGATCAATGTCAGTTGGACAGACATACTAGATGAAATGGAAAATTGGCCAAGGTTCTTGCTGGGAAGAAAAATCTCCTTAGAATCATCCCGTGATGGATCAAAGTCTTTGCATAAGCTTTGAGGTTTGGAATGGAGGTATTCTCTGAGGAACAGGAAACCAGTGATTATGTTTGTTTAGTGAACAGAGGAAAATGTTGAAATGTGTAAAGATTGTGTGAAAATCAAACATTGTTGATATAATATATGTATTTTTTTAAAAATGTATAAAAGTCATACAATGAAGTTATTGTATCACTATAAATAAATGTACTGTCAATGCTGGAGGGCTGAAATAAAAACAAACATTGCTGAAGAAACTGAGCAGTTCTGGCAATATCTGTGGAGTAAATCATTCAAGTCTGAAAAGACTTCTTTGTAACTGAAATTATTACATTGTAACTTTTCATTAATGACAAATGAGTTTAATAATGTCCACTTATAACCATTTTGAATATTCATGTTAATAGAAAAAAAGATTAAGCCAAATTCTTGTACATCACATTCGTGTTACATATCCATGTGATTTCGTCAGGAAAGGCATGAGAATTCATTTTAAAATATAGTTGCTATATGGCACTTCCTTCAAGTGCATGTTTCAGAGGGACAAAACGAATGACCATTTGGAGAAGCAGGATTAATCAAGGATCATCAGCATGGTTTTGTAAGGTGGTGATCATAACAAACAAATTTGAGTTTTTTGCAGACATGATAAGTGAATGGATGAGGTTAGTGCAGTTGTTATCAGCAACATTTACTTCAGTAAGGCTTTTATCAAGTCTCATGTGGTAGACTGAAATGCTCATGGGATTCAGGGCAATTTGGCAAATTGGATCCAATATTGGCCTTGTGGTGGGAGTTGAGAATGTTATGCATGAAAAGCATAGCACGTCAGGCAGCATGTGTGGAACAGGAGAAACGACGTTTTGGGCATAAGCCCTTCATCAGGAATTCCTGATGAAGGGCTTTTGCCTGAAACATCGATTGTCCTGCTTCTCGGATGCTGGCTGATCTGCTATGCTTTTCCAGCACTGCATTCTCGACTCTGATCTCCAGCATCTGCAGTCCTCACTTTCTCCTAGTGGTAGGAGGCAAGGGGTGGTAGTCAAAGGGTAATTTAGTGATGGAAGCCTGCATTCAGTGACAAATCTTAGGCTTTCGTACTGGTTGTTCCACGCTATTTGTTGTGTATTTTAATGACCTAGGCATGAATGCAGGAGCTATGATTAGCAACTTCACAAATACATGAAAATTGCTGATAAATAACAAGGAGGAAAGCCTTAGACTGCACTATGATGTAGATTAGATGGACTGAACAAAATAAATTTAATCCTAATAAGTAAGATGATGCATTTTGGGAAGACTGACAGTAAAGGGAGTACACAATGAGTTGGAGGACCAGTAGAACCCTGTTGTGCATGTCCATAGATCCTTGTTGGGTGAGGTAATTAAAAAGACATAAAATATATCTGCCTTTATTATTTAAGGATTTGAATACAACAGCAAGGAGGTTATGATGGAGTTAAACCAGGATGTTGTCTGAGCTAGAGTAGTTCAGTTAGAGACTCGAAGAGAGACTACATAGGTGGGGGGATGGGATCCTTGCAGCAGAGAAGGTCAAGGGTTGGATCTGATTCAAGTGTGCACCCATCTGAGGGGAATAGACAGAAATGTTTCCCCTTGGTGAGACCATATGACCATAAGCATATAACAGCAGATTTAGGCCATTAGGCCCATCAAGTCTGCTTCACCATTCCATTGTGGCAGATATATTTCTCAACCCTATTCTCCTTCCTTTTCCCCATAACCTTTGATCCCCTTATTAATCATGAACCTATCTATCTCTGTCTTAAATACACAAAGTAACTTGGCCTTCACAGACTTCTGTGACAATGAGTTCCACAGGTTAACCACCTCCTCATTGTCATCTTGTGTCTAAAGGGTTATCTCTTCCCCCTGAAATTGTGCTTCTGGTCCTAGTCTCTCTTACTCATGGAAACATTTTCTCCATGTCTACACTATGCAGGCTAGTCAGTATTCTGTAAGTTTCAATTATATACTCCCTCATCCTTCTAAACTGACCCAATGTTCTAAAGCTCTCCTCTTATGACAAGCTCTTCATCCCCAGGACCATTTTTGTAAACCTCCTCTGGCCCTCCTTAAATGCCAGTACGTCTTTCCTTAGATCCAAAACTGCTCACAATTTTCTACATGAGGTCTGACCAGACTCTTATACAGCCTCAGCAGTACATCTCTCCTCTTGTATACTACTCCTCATTGCATTTGCCTTCCTAACTGCCAACTGAGCCTGCATATTAATCATAGGAGAATCCTGAACTGAGCCTCCCAAGTCCCTTTGTGCTTCAGATTACTGAAACCTTTGCTCATTTAGAAAATAATCTGCACCTCTATTCTTCCTACCAAAGTCCATAAGCTCATACATTCTCACATTGTCTTTCTTCTGCCACTTCTTTGTTCCCTCTCCTGGCCTGTCGAAATCCTTCTGCACCCTCCTTGTTTCCTCAACACTACCCGCCCCTCAAGCTATCTTTGTGTTAACTGCAAACTTTGCAACAATGCCCTCAGTTCCTTCATGAACGGTTGTGGAAACCTGACCCCTGTGGAACTCTGTCAGTCACCGGCTGTCATCCTGAAAAGGACACCTTTATCCCTACTCTCTGCCTTCTGCCAGTCAGCCAATCCTCTATTTTTGCTGCTAACATGAGGGATTGTTATCTTACTTAGCAGCTTCCCATGTGGCACCTTGCCAAAGGACTTACGGAAAACCAAATAGATCACATCTACTGGCTCACATTTGTCTAACTTGCTTGTTACCTCCTCAAAGAATTATAATAGATTCTAACAGATTATATCAGACTCCTGATTATAAATTATAACAGATTTATCAGGCATGACCTCCCCTTGATGAACGACTTCGTTTGTAAGGAAATCAATGGGGTAAAAGGGTAAAAATGAAGGATAGGAGTTGGGATGCCTGAGGGAGTGGATGTGATGGCAGCGATAGAGTGAGTAGAATACGGTACTTATCCTGGAACAGTAGAGAAGGTCATTGACCTTCTTAAGGAACAATAGCCTGATCTTTCATACCTTTGAGATGGTACCAACCTGGGCAGCAATCTCTGACCAGGCTGGCATTGGTTGGTGGCACGGATAATTGTGGTGGTCCTGGAGGAAGGGACATCTCTTTGTTGTACCACTCCGTCATCCAGGACCTTCAGGTTCCAATGCAGTGCCAACTTCCCCTTCTCAGTATTTCCCCTCGCTGTCTTCAAAACTGAACATGGCAGCTGCCAAATGCCCTATTGGCATCACCTCCAGGTGTGCAGCAGGCTTCTCAAATATGGCATGGAAGCAAGGCATTGTGGTCCTCGCCTCGTTATCTGTTGAGTGCCTATTTGTTCCAACAACAGTACATGGTGAGATAGAATGGAAATCAAACATGAGGGATGCCATTGGGCAAGATGGGCACTTATCACATTGAACAAGATACAGTGAGAAAACTTGCTAGGTCTTGTAGCAAGACTCCCTCCATAAAACTGGACACAAATTGCACTTCAGCAAAATAGTTTAAATAAGTTCAGCCTGGTGAATATTTGGCACATGGCTGCCTACCTATTGCTAATCATGAATTTTAGCTACTCAAAATAGTGTTTACGTGTCTCAGAAGAATTGAAAATGTAATGTCCATGGCCTTCATGAACAATGTGGTAACTTTGCCAGCAATCCAGCTGAAGGTGGTGAATTAGACTAAGGCCTAGATCTGCATTCTCGTCTTTCTATTGGACCACTGGTGTGATGTATCCTTCTACATTAAACATGGACATCAAACTGACAGGGCATTTTGTAACAACCCATCCAACAGCAGTATTGAACGCTAACTTCTGGGCCCAGAGCTCAGATCTTTGTGTACTCTTTACCCATTCCTCAGTCAACTAAGAAGAACAAGCTTCTGCTAGTATTGATTTCTATCTCTGATTTGTGACCTTGTTTTGACCCTATGATCTTTGGTGGGATCCGTACTGAATACCAATGTCTGCATTTGCTCTATGAAACTGGGGCAAAGGTTTTAGGTCCCTCATTCAGTGTCATGTACTTGGCTGGAATTGAATGAATGATAACCTCCTTTATTGATGTCTCAATAAACTCTTTCTGCCACAACTATATTCAGATTTTTAACAAAGACTAAAGATGTGCCAAAGGCGAGGTAGACCTTACTCTAAATGTTATTTAAGAATTATTGTGGAAGTATGATTAACCATAAAAATCATAATAAAAATTGGCAACATTTACCATCTATGACAAATGATGTATCACTTTATTCTTCATGTAACTACTGCAAGACTAAATGAACATTAAGTAGGACAGTTACTTGATTAATAATTGAATACAGTTTATGATTAATTAATCACAATTATCTTAATTAATATACTTCCATTACTTATGTCTATCATTTAACTCAAGTTACCTGTATATGCAAATTTTTAGAGTTAACAGCAGCCAGAGCACATTAATTGAAAGTCTGGTCTTCGGATAATATTTCACCTAAATGAAATGACAATTACAACCAATTAAAGTTCACTTTGCATGTGGTTGTAACTATAATATATGTATGTATGCAATAGGTGATTTCCCATTTTGATTGGATATTACAAGTTCTTGATGGACAGGAGCATAGCAGCAAGCTATTCTAGTTGGGCATAGTTTTCCTGGAATCCTTTCTTCTACAAATGCAAACTTCATCACTGTGCATAAATTGAAGAAATAGCCTCATTACCAGCTGAGAAAAAAAAGTCACTTACAAACCTCTGATGTTGTTATCTGTGCCTTTCTTGAGACAGTTAAGTAACTCATCCAGCATATTGAATTAAGATCGTGTTTGCACATCCCACTCTACCCGTGTACTAACAGAAATTGCCTGTTACAAACATCTTGTAAATAAATCCACAATTGAACTGTTGCAGTAGTTTCAGTTCTACTTCAAATTGTTTTCCATTGGTGAGTGAGCTCTCATTGTTGCTTTAATAAATCTTCCAATAATTTTACTGAAGTGTCTATTTGTTTGTACTTGTGGTTGCTCCTTATTATTTTGTTGGTCTGTCAGTCATCAGCATTGACAGCAGCCATTTGTTTTCCTAGTTGAACTGATGGTATTTTTAAACAGTAAGTTTTACTTTAAAAATCAAAAGACAGTGACATATCTTTTTCATCTGTTAATTCTATAAATACTTTTTTTTAGACACACTGATGGCATTAATGGGAGACGTAGATTCAAAACACAATACAACTTAAAATGACCTTGTGGAATAATTGCAGCTGGGCACTTAACCCATTTCTCTATTCAACACAAGGTATAATCCAATTATTATAGGTGAACCAACACTACTTCAATGATAAAGGAGAAAGTTCCGACACAAACAGTGCTCGTGATTATAGTAACTGAGGTGTGAACGGGGCTCAGGTTGTAACTCCTGTGCTAGCACGCATAGACATCATGCTTGACCAAGTTGGACCTCAGGCCTCATATAAATGAGACCTCCAAGCTGCAAGTGCCTGCCATGCTTCTCCAGGCAGCTTTTCTTGCAAAGCAAACTTCAATGTAGAGCCACCACGATGGTGCAACAGTGGTGGGTAACGATAGTGGAGGAACCAGGGTGAGCTACAAGGGAAAGCTGATTGTGACCAAATGGGTCTTTCCTGTTCCAAATTATGGAAGTTCTTGAGTGAAAAAAAAACTTTTATATTTAACCTTCTGATGAGGCCATAGAGGCTGCTCAAGGGGAAAACCCAATAAGTAAGGTCATAATAGTAAATTAATGCAGTGGTAGTCCTGGACCTCCATTTTGAAGTATGAGCAAATATATTATTTGCCAGTTTTACTGTTTTTTCCTTTTGCTGAAGGATTCGCAGCAGACCAGGGCTAATGCCTGCCTTTGGTAAGTTTTGAAAGGGTTCACCTAACATTTGTTAGGCCCACGATCTAAAATTGGGCCTAATGAATTTAGAAATGGGACCAACAGCTGCACAAGTTGTTGCCCTTTCTGTGCATCTGTTAAATTGTTTCTCCTTCATCGCCAAACAATGGTCAGGTATTAACTCAGACAAATCTGAACACTAAAAAAACCATACAAAGTTGCATAGTTAAATCTGCTTTGGGTTACTGTTTGAATCTCAACATATTCAACACTTTTATAGTGTCTGTAAAAAAACTAAAAGTTTTTTTTGCCTATCATTTTCATATTATATAAGACTAATTGGGGTTCTCTGTTTAAACTTAATGCTGATGCTCCAAATAACACAGAAATCTGATTTCAAAATTACACTGCATTAGCGCTGGTCATGTTTCTTTTACATGGGCAAAAAATGGGGTATAAACATCTGCATGAATCCCGGTGTGAACTGTGTATACAGTTTCAATTATGCTTCTGTGGGCAGTACGCTTTGTTCAGAAATCTGTGGCAAAGCTTTCTAAGCTGCACGGAGGTTGGGAAAAATACTGTCAAACAGTTCCCTTTGCTCTCAGCAACCAAACAACTCTCGGCTGAATATAAAAACACAAAATGGTGGGTCAGCAGGGAGAGAGAAAGACATATTTAATTTTAAAAGCTCTTTACAAGAAAGGGGTAATTGCTAATGAACACTTAACCCATTCGGCTGAAATTCATTGCTCTGCTATTAAGATGAAAGTAACACTTTGCACAAAACTAGATACTGTATATACTCGAGTAATAGTCAAATGTTTTTGATTACTTTTTAAGGTTAAATTTATAGGGTCGAGTATTACATAGATACTATTTTTGAGGGGCTGAAATTCATGCCCATCAAAATTCATATTGTCTCATTAGCAGAAGCCCAATTAATCTCTAAAGAAAAATAATTGAATTATGGCAATTCTGAAAACCCGGAGTGGAACACAACAGCTAGTGGACTGGAAGATGGGGAGTGGAGCAGAACAACCAGCTGACTGGGAAGCTGGAGGGGGATGTGACAGCTGGCACACTGACTTATAAATGTTGATCTGTTATCTGAAGAGCTAGGGTTTACGTTTGCATGAGATATATGGAAAATTCCAGATTATTTGGCCAAAAATAGGGGTCAACTTTTACGTGAGAATGACGATTACTCGAGTATATACAGCAATTGCAAAAGTCGATTGTAAGAAACCATCTTCCTTCTTCATATTTAGGGAGCTTAAAAACTCAAAGGCTGTGATTTTAGCATCAGGCTGAGTAGTAAGGTGAATGCCAAACAGATGACAGGCCTGGGTTGTTTCACCCTCCCAACATTATTATAATTTCATCAATACATTTCTACTCTAATATATCAATTCATCTGGAAAGCCCACCAATTCCAGGATGTAATTTCTGATAGGTGAAACAGGAAATTATTTAAAGTGCAGTTACACATAAAGTTGGATTATTTTCCCTTCTTTAAAATTTCAGTGTTGGTGTGGAGAAACAAGAATGTGTGATATGCTGATTCTCTGACAAACCTTCAGGCTCTCTCACGCCCCACTGGAAGTCCTGAAGAGGTAGGTCAGAGCGAGGAGGCAAGCTCTCTTTTCTGCCAGTGGAGGATCCCAAACATTATTGATTATCAATCAGGGATGGCGAGGGGCTGCTGACACTACCAACATCAAACCCATCTTTTGCAGCTGCTAAATCCAGTGTGGAAAGCATATTATCAAGCTGTCAAGTAAGAGTGAATACTGCTCATCTTTATTCCTTCCTGGAAGATTTGATTGAAAGGTTAAGGTGTACAATGTTAAGTCTATTCTTTGTCTAAAGTTGCTACCCAACTATTTAGGTACTTCCAGTATCTTCAGTTATTAGTTGCATTTTCATTTTACCATCTTATAGCATCAGCACTTGTCCCCAAATCCTATCACTTTCTCGATTCCTTCCCCTCCATAATAACCATTAATGACTGGCCCAAGCTTATATCAGGAGAATCGACATTTCAGGCATAAGCTCTTCATCAGGAAGGGCATGAAGGGGTTATGCCGCAAAAGGTCGATTCTCTTGCTCCTCCTCCAATGCTGCCTGACCTGCTGTGCTTTTCCAGCACCACACTCTCAACTCTGATCTTCAGCATCTGCAGTCCTCATTTTCTCCAAGCTTATACCACCTCTCTTTCCATTTTAAGCATATGTTCAGGTCTTCCTTTGGAGCAGGCTCACAGAACAATTTTTTGATCCTGCTAGCCTCTGTGTATGATATTTCTGATAGTTTTTTTCCTCATTCACCTCCACTCAGTACAACAATTCTCACACATCCTGATTTCCCTCTTACATCTTCTCCCTTTCCATTGCACAACAAGAAGGTTTGGATGTACATTGTGGCTTGCCATACTCAAGTCACTTCTGTGTCATCACATGAAAAGAAAGTAGCCATTTTACATACTAAACGGAACAAGGGGATCATCTTTATTACCCCTAAACAGCTGAAAAGAGAGATGTTGAAGCACATCCATGCAAGCATTCAAGTTATTGAGTATAATCTGGAGAAGGCAAAAAGTGCCTGACTAATCAAATGTGAGCAGTGAGATTAAACCTTACTCACAGTGGTGCTTGTAAATGAAGTGCAGTTGAAACAATATCATGATGGGAGTTTGGTTTGGAGCAGAGTGAATCGTAAGGGTTAATCGCTTTCCTAAAATCTAAAACTGTTTGCTTGCAATCAGCATTTAGCTTAAATTTATGGTTTCTGGTTTTAACTTTCTTCTAACATGGGCAGGACTGAATAAGCTTGCTACTGGAGAGAGGGAAGATTAAATAATTAACCAGTCAAATCTAGTTCTAAAACAGCAAAAGAAAATCCAGTTCTGTGGCTGCCAGAATTAAATTGCAATAGTGTATATAATGAAGGCTATAGAAATTTGAGCTCTGGATTTCAAAACCTAAATGGTAGCTGGAGTCACTGTTGTGAATCTGCAAGACAGAGAACAATGTTGAGAGCACATTTAAGGAGTTGGTCATCCTGCACATTGGGGGTGTACAGGTAGAAAGGTAATTGGTGACTCTCAGGGACTTTAAGAAAGACAGGCAGGTAGTGCAGGAGTATATAGAGTCTGTCTTACTTGCTAATCAGTTTTCCATGTTGGATACCGATGAGGATGATGTTTCATCAGAACTGCAGCCATAGTTGTATTGATGACATAATAGTGGATCAGTTGTACAGGAGGGGAGGAAGAAAGGTAACCAGGGTAGCACTGTGGCTCAGTGGTTAGCACTGCTGCCTCACAGCAATAGGGACCTGGGTTCAATTCCAGCCTTGGGCGACAGTCTATGTAGAGTTTGCACATTCTCTCCATCTCTGTGTGGGTTTCCTCCCACAATCCAAGGATGTGCAGGTCAGGTGGATTGGCTGTGCTAGATTGCCCATGTTGAGTGCATTAGCCAGAGGGAAATGGGTCTGGATGGGTTACTGTTCAGCGGGTTGGTGTGGGCTTGTTGGGCCAAATCTCCTGCTTTCACACTTTTGGAAATCTAATCTAAACATGCAACAGTGATAAGGGATTTAATAGTGAGGGCATCAGGCAGGATGTTTTACAGCAGTAAAGGTAACTCCAGGGTGGTGTATTTCCTCTTTGGTACCAGGTTCAATGATATCATGGAACAGCTTTTTACTCTAATGTGGTCATACCTCTGGAGGAGCCTTAACTATGAGATGACTTATTATTTGTACCTCATTACAAATTATTATATCTAAAATAACTGGTTCCTGGGTAGATTCTACAACAAATTCCCCTGAGAAGCAATCCCTAACAAACTCTACAGATTTGTCTCCCATGTTATCCTTGATTGTCCAATTTTGTCTGGTCAATAAGTGATTTATACTGCTGCCTCACAGCGCCAAGGACCTGGGTTCAATTCCAGCCTCAAACAACTGTGTGGAGTTTGCACATTCTCTCCATGTCTGTACGGGTTTCCTCTGGGTACTCTGGTTTCCTCCCACAGTCTAAAGATGTGCAGGTTAGGTAGATTGGACATGCTAAATCATCCATATTGTCTTGGGATGTGCAGGCTAGGTGGATTAACTATGGTAAATGTGGGGTTATGGGGATAGGGTAGGCGGCAGGGAGTGGGTGGGATGCTTTTGGAGGGTTAGAGAAGACTCAATGCACTGAATGGCTTTCTGCTGCACTCTTGGGATTTTATGAATGTTCAGATTAAAATCAGCCATGACAATTGTACTGCCTTTCTTACAAACCTCCATTATTTCCTGATGTATACTTTGTCCAACACTGAAGTAAATCATCTGAGCTTCAAGTAAAAACTTCAGCATTTTAACCAACTTCTGGTTTGGATGTTTTACTAAACTCATAACACTGAGATGACCTTCTTACATTTTCATACAAACTGCTTCAGTATCTGCAAGTTCCCCTGCAAACCACATCTCCATTCCTTCAGTGTCGCTGGGTCAAATTACTGGAACCTAATGACAGTGTCCAATGGAATGCAGAGGTTCAAGAAGTCAACTTACCTTTAAAAGGGCAACTAGGAATGGGCACATCCTGTGAGTGAATAAAAAAATCTACTTGATGCACTGCAGCAAGCCACTAAGGCTCATAGACAGCACCTTACAAGCACATGATGTTTACCACTTGGATGGAGAAAAGCACAAATACAAAGGAACACCACCATGCTCCAATTCACACTGTTTAGACTTGGAACTATATTCCAGTTCCTTCATGGTCACTGGAATCCCGGAACTCCTCTCCCTAACAGCAGGTATGCCTACACCACATGAACTACAATGCTTCAAAACACAGCTCACAAACACCTTCTCAAAGGCAGTTGTGGAGGAGACTAAATACTGGCTGAGCCAGTGGCACACACACTATGTGAAAGAAACAAAAAATTCATGGAAATGATCACAAATTTAATATTTCTAACTTTTGTTCAAGCATTACTTCCTCAAAGCTACCTCATGTATATTATGTAGCTTTCCATAGTCATATGACTGCTGACATGATTGGATTAGATTAGATTTCCTACAGTGTGGAAACAGGCCCTTCAGCCCAACAAGTCCACATCGACCCTTCGAAGAGTAACCCACCCAGGCCCATTTCCCTCTGACTAATGCACCTAACACTTTGGGCAATTAGCATGGCCAATCCACCTGACCCGCACATCTTTGGACTGTGGGAGGAAACCGGAGCACCCGGAGGAAACCCATGCAGATACGGGGAGAATGTGCTGATTTGTAAGTAAATGTTTGCATACTATAAAGGACACAGGAGAAACATCAAACATCTAATCCACCCATGTGCCTCTGCCATTTCATTGGTAAAGTTGCAATAGTCCTACTGGACTATAGGGCTGCTTTCTCACTTGAGAGAGACAATTGGTGGTGGTTTAAACTGAGGGTCTCCATACGTCAGGCAAGGGGAGAGGTTGGAAGGACTATTCTCCACAGTAACCCTAGCCATTGCAGGAATTGAACCCATGAAATTAGTGTTAGCTCTGCATTGTAAATCAGCCTTGCAAGCTAACCATCATATAGCATAATAAAAGAAATAGTACACTACACAGATATGTTATAGATTATGAAATTATAGCAATCAACTGAAACCAATTGCAAAATTAGCATAATGTCACAACAAAAGTTACATTTGTATGAATAGGTACAAACTACATTATGTACAAAAAAAAATTGTCAAGAAGTCATGTTAGTTAGCAAGGAAAATCATTAACCTCATGACTTTGAGAATGGAAAAATGACAGCATATGAATATTTGGATACAAAATAGGTTTCTGTTCAACTTATGGATATGTTACTTCAACAGACAGATCTATTCATTTATTTTAAGTAAGTATTATCTCTATTTCAAATATATAAGCAAAGAAATTCCAGATGACTGCGTTACATATTTTACCCTGAGGTCTTTTATATTGTTTAAAGCCTTAATTTTGAATTGAGGGGATTCAAAGGGAATTTAAGATTTGGACAGATTTGAGGTTGGCCATATATTCTTCATAATAGAAATCGGGCATTACCATCTGTTATGAGTTTTATGACAAATATTTGCCATGTGCTCTATACATAAGGTTATTTCAATGAATGGAGTTAGTGAACAAATACATACATGATTGGAGAAGAAAGCAGGGAGGTGTGCAAAACAGGCAGCTGACCTTATCGCTGAGTGAAAAAGATTCAAAATCTTCCCCATTAAATATGGGCTTGTAGCTGTTACAGTTTAAGTTTTTGTTTGGTTTTATTCTTGTGCCTGCCATTAGGGCTGCTTTCCTGAGGTAAACATTATTGCTGTGTGCAGTCGGTCACATGCCTGAGAACACAAAATAATCGAGGTCTACCTGCACTGGGTGAACAGTACACATATTTATTGGAACTGGATTTATGCATAGCATTTCAGTTTAGAAGTCAATGTTTTTATGGACAATTAATGTAAGTAACATCTGACACATTTGTACCTGTCTGAATTATGAAATAACTTCGTTCACAGACAGGAGCTAATTTTGACTCTGTCATAGAGATCTACAGCACTGAAATGAGCCTCTGTACCATTGAGTCCACACCAGTCAAAAATAACCACCTAACTATTCTAATTCCATTTTCCAGCGCATAGCTCAAAGCCTGAGTGCCTTGGCATTGCAGGTGTACACCTAAATACATCGTAAAACTGGGCAATGACGCATAATTAATACATCATATCTCTCCCTTGAGAAATGGCTGAGTCTTTTGCAAAACCAGAAAATATAGCCAGTAATCAATTGAAAATGTGTCCGCTAATAATCGGACAGATCTTGAAATTCTGCACAGACTCAACAATTTCATGTTGTAGCTCATCAGATTCTTTCAAGTTAAAATTTAAACAAGTCTTTATTTCATTCTCCCGGATTATTCTGACGTTATAACAGTACCAATGAGGTACAGATAGTGTTTATGGTCATTGTCTTTACCCTAGGTTGGGGGATTTCAAGACGAGGGAGCACATTTTTAAAGTGAGAGGAAAGAGGTTAAAAAACTCATGACAGGCAAAATATTTACACAAAGGGTGGTTTGTGTGTAGCGTGAACTTCCTGAGGAAGTGGTGGATGCAGGTACCATTACAACGTTTAAAAGACATTTGGATAGATCCATGAATAGGAATGGGGGATTGGAGAGATCTGGGCCAGGAAGAGGCAAGTGGGACTGGTTTAGTTTGGGATTATGTTTGGCATGGACTGGTAGGACCAAAGGGCCTATTCCGTGCTTTTCGACTGTATGATTCTATGACCTCCAGAAAATGTCTGGAAATTCGGGGTGGGACAATAACTGTTCATAATAACTCATAGGGGTCTGAGCAATGTGGGCTATGGTAGGATTTGTGGCAGAATCAGACTAGAAGTCTGGTGATGATTCGTCCAACCTCAAGAGAGTCTCTCTCAAACTTTTATGTTTCTGACAAGTGGCGGGTTGCCAATTAAGGGGAATTATTACTCATTGAGTGCCTTATTAGTGAACCAACTCATATCATTTTCTGTCTTACCAAACTTGCCACACAAGCTAAACTTTGTGAAAATTTGTAATGGAATCTAGAGCGGGTACCTGGTCAAATCAGCTCATTATTTGCTTCAAAGTACCTCAAAGCTGCATACGACCAAGTTCCATCCTAGGGCATGTTCCATGAGCATAGCTGCATATATGCTTCATCCACAGTGCCTGGCATTTGTCAACCCCATGCAAATATCATTCTTTGTAACACTGGCAGAGCACTCTGGAAGCACAAATTTGCATTGCAGAGTGCATTGGCAACCAGCATTGACAGGCTGCTGCGAGGACACTTTGTCTGCACGGATAAGGACCCAACTCAAGGATTGGACCAGGCTGCATCTCAAGGCTGCTCACTTAGTCCCTTAAAGCTCACTCACTTAACACCTACCTGCACCATGCACCAGCAGAGTGTTTGGCCAGCACACTGCATGGGCAGCAAGCAAGCAGCCAAGTCTCACTCATAGGGAGAGAAGCCCTCACTGATGTCCAATCAGGGGTTCCTGGCACAGTAAATCAAGGGCAGCCTTCCATACCAAACCAAGGGACTGGGGATGTTCAGGCATCCAGCTGAGATTGATCTCGATGAGAAGGTTTCTGCCTTGCAGTCTGGGGAGTAGGCTATGGTCCATCCTATGGGTCCACATTTTCCAGTCTGATGGGTGGAACTCATGTGGTTGGGGAGAGGTATGGCCACCAACCAGGAGTACCAGCACTTCTTGCCTATGGCTATCTGGTTAAATCCTTTGATAGGGTGGGCCATGGCCGTCAGTCAGGTCCATCTGCAGAAACCTAGAGGCTGGATGGGAGGGGACAAGTGAAGGAGATGTAACAAGATGTCAGCACTGTGGTCTGCAGGCAGATGGGAAGGGGCTGAATTATAACTGCGAAGGGAAAACAGTATCTGCATATGGGTATAAGATAAATTATTGATGGGAAGGAAATTCATACAGGTGGGGGTTAGGTGTAAAGGGGACATTCATCCAAAACTGGGGGCACCATGTCTTCAAATAGGGGGAGTCAATGTATCACCTTGGCAATGGGCACCAAATGCCAGGGTTGGGTGGAGAAGTAGGGAAGGTAAAGGCTCATCTACGCAGGTTGGATGGGGACCTAATAATGTTTGAATCTATGGTGTCAATGGATAGGACAACTAGAAAGGAGATCTGGCCATTTGGAGACTCATCAACACAGAGGAGAAAGAGGTTGGAAGCCAATGGCCAAGGAGCACTCGCTGTCACCTTCCATTGCACTGGAAATTGAAAATACACAATGGGAAAGAAAATGGCAGCAACCAGACTCAGAGTGAGTGGGGTAAATGACTCAAACTATAAAGGAGGAGGCTACCAGAATCAACAATGGTAGGGCTTTCAAACGAAATAGCATTGCATATAGACCCATGTACAGTACAGGGCATAGACCTGAAGAGTCCCTATCCCTGCTCATTGCCGCCCACACCCCTAATTGGGGCAGAAAACTGTAAGTCAAACATTACTGACCAACTCACTCACATCAAGAAATTTGCGTGCAGAGGCTGGCAAAGAAAAGGGATGACGTAGCAAGTGGGTCTAAGTTTTCAGCAGAACACACTGGCCTGTCTATACATTGTTTGTTTTGTTTCCAGATGATATAGCAGGATCTCACCACAGACATCCATCCATTAGAACATTGTGTGTGATCATGATGTTATGCCTCATACTGTTTCAATGACTTTGAGTTGGGTGACCCCGGGGTGCTGATGACTGGATGGCCCAGACCATGCTGAGAGTTTTCTTACCAGATGCAAGTTGGCCTTCCTGGATGTTAACCACCAAGTGTCAGTGGGGGTTTAGGTAGGGCTGTGAAGGAGGGCCTAGCCACTGTGGAGTGTCCTGAATGGATACCTCTGTGGGGGCTACATGTGGTTCCTCCTCTGACTGGGTGTCTCCAGCTTCCACCTGTCTCCTGTGAGGAAGGGGCGCCTGGAGTATGCGACAGGTTCCTAGGCCCTTGTCACCACAGCTTTGATCCTGAGGATCAATAGCTGGGGCAATTGAGTGCAGGTGTATGCCTCTCCAGCAGATCCTGAGGGAGCTGAACCTGGCTCTCCATGGCAGCTGCCAACCTGTACCATGTAGGTAGACAGACATTACTGCAGCTCTTGGTTATTCAGGGCCATTGTGTTCCTCATACCTGTCTGCTACCCTTAGAATAAGTCTCTGATTGCCAGCACCACGGGGGCTTCCTCTGCTGGTGCTGAACAGGTTCCTGGTCTCCAAAAATTCTCTGAGGACCAGAGGCTTGCAGTGTTTCTATCTTGGCCAGTTGCAGCAGTTCTGATTCAACCAAATTGCTGTGTGTCTGCAGTCACATCTAGGCCACACCAGGTGAGGATAGCAGATTTTCTTCCCTAAAGGACGTCAGTGAACAACATTGATATTTGTACCATTCAACGTTGGTTTTTTGGACACGCTAAACTAGTTTTTTGTTCTATATTTCCATTGATTCAAATTTCATCATCTCTTCTTTTTCACCATCATACCAGCATTTGAACCCATGTCCCCAAATCATTATCAGTATCGAGACAATACCATTACATCACCACCTTCCTTTAATTGAGTCAAATAGGCCTATATTCACTGGACTTCAGAAGAAAGAGAGGCCGTCTCATTGAAATGTACAATATTCTGACAGAGCTGGACAGCCTGAATGCAAAGATGATGTTTCCCATGTCCAGGAGGATCATCCACAAGGTGTCACAATCTCAGTCGGCCATTTTGTCCTCAGTGGCTGTTGACCTGTGGAATTCTCAATCAGAGAAGGCTTCGGATACAAAGTCACAAAATGTTTTTAAGATAGAAAGGAAACAGGTTTCTCAATGCTAATGGGATCACTGGGTGTTGGGGACAGTGCTGGAGTATGCTGTTGAGATTGAGGATCTGCCATGTTCATGTTGAATTGTGGAATGGGCTCAATGGGCCAAATGGCAGTCAACTGCACCTATTTTCTGTGTTTCTATGTCAATTTACTCTTCCTCAAGGTATTTTTCTAATAACTGTTAAAGCCACTCTGAAATACTTAAAGGAGTTAAACTAGATTAGGGTTGAAAGTAAGCATTAAAACTGGTCTCTATACAGCGTCAGAGTTCAGCATTGCAGGTAACATTCAGATTTCACACTGCATTTTGATTTGGATCAGTATTACAAGCCCATTGAGTGACTACATGCTTCATTTGGAGAACAAAGACACTTTGAGACGAGCATCCCTTAAAGTTGCAGTACTAAAACAAACAGACTACAGCTTTTAAAGCAGTGGTGCAGTCTCCACAATAACTGCTGCAATTGTCTACAGAAGAGTCAAAGAGCCAGGTCTTACAGGGCCTTCGTAAGACCACATCTGGAATATCGTGGGTGGGTTTGCAAGAGGATGGAAGAAGGCTGGAAATTGGTCCTAAATAATGATACTTGTTTTGTAGAACTGGAGCAGACATGATGGGCTGAACAGTCTCATTCTGGGTCGTATCACTTTGTGATTCTGTGAAGAGTTTCCGAGTATAAGGACATTTGGAAATGGAGCTACAGCCCTAAAAATGGTCTGTAAGGTTCTGGATGCCTTGCTGTAGGAAGTGGACTGAAGGAAATGGGTCCACTACTGACACAGAGCAGAGAGACCCTTCAGATAGATACGATGAAGACAGTGAGAGCAGGTCGCTATCACTGGCAATGCTCTTGTGTCAGTGCATTTCAAGAATGGATTTAGTGACCTCACAGGTGCTGTCATGCTCAGTGAAAGCATCTTTAATTGTCATTTTACCACTGATCTCATATACCAAATCATTCACCAACAAATTCTATCAAGATCAATTCAGACCTCATAGGCATGGTCTCATCCTGACCTCACACACTCAGCACTACTCGAAGAACCATTCCCACAACTTCAAATTATTGGAGCTGCAGGCTCACAATTTATTGGGTCCTGATGGATTTGGTCCTTGGTCTTAAAAAAATGGCTAGGAGTTTGTTTATGTGTTGATTTGAACATTCCAAAATTCCCTAGATTCAGGATAAGTTCCATTAAGTTGGAGTAGTTCCTTTATTCAAAAAGGAGTAAAACAGAAAGCAGGAAACTGTAGGCCTGTTAGGTTAACATCTGTCATAAAGAAAATGTTAGAAGCGATTATTACGAATGTTGTAATGGACCTTAAGAAAAATGTACAGTAATCAGGCTGAGTCAACAGGGTTTGTGAAAAGAAAATAATGTTTTGCCAATTTTTTTTTTAAGGAAGTAACACATAATGTGGATGAAGTGGATGTACTGTGATTAAAGTTTCAAAAGGCATTTGATGAGATGCCTCATCATTCAGACCAGAAACTTTACAGGACTAGCTATATAAATGCAATGGGTATAGGAACAGGTCAGAGAATAATTGAATCCCTTCAGTGCTGAAGCAGGCTACTCAGCCCATTAAGTCCATACCACCTTTCTGAACAACATTCCCATCCAGATCGATCCCCTTACCCTAATAACCCTGCATTTCCCAGGGCTATTTCACCCAGCCTGCATATCCCTGGACACTGTGGGCAGTTTAGCATGGCCAATCCACCTAACCTGCACATCTTTGGACTGTGAGAATAAATCATAACACCTAGAACAAGCCCACACAGACACAGGGAGAATGTGTAAGCTCTACACAGTCACCCAAAGGTAGAACTGAGCCACAGTCCCTGGCTTTGTGAGGCAGCAGTACTAACCACTGAGCTACCCAAGGTTAGGAATCTTGCAGTAGTAACTCATATCCTGATTCACCAAAAACCTGTCCACCATTCACAAGGCACAAGTCAGGACTGTAATCCAAAATACCCACCTACATGGTATAGTGCACCTCCAACAATGCTCAAACAACTCAATACCATTCCGAACAAGCTGTAGATTGTTGACACACTTAGAAACAGTCATTCCATACACAACTGTTGCACAACAGTAGAAGTGTGTACTATCTAAAAGAAGCGCTGCAGAAATTCATCAAGGCTCCTTAGACAGCACCTTCCAAACCTATAAATAAAGACTAATTTAAACAAAGACTAATTCTGAACACGGTACTCTAAGTGTTATCTCATCAATGCCCTGTACAATTAAAGCATCACCTCCCTACTTTTGCATTCAATCCTCCCCACAATATATTATATATCCTCTTTCCTAATAACTTGTTATACCTGCAAACTAACATATTCTGTTTTTTGCAACGGAACACCCAGATCCTTCTGTATCTCAGACCTTTGTAATCTCTCATTATATAGTCATGGAGGGAATGGACATTTGTAGATGTGTCATCTACACATTTGTAGATGTGGGTGGAAAGTTTGTACTGGATGGTGTCAATCTTCTTGAGTATTGTTGGAGATGCACTTTACCAGGCAGTTCAGAGAACGTTGACTAGAGTAATACATGGAAAGGGCAGATTGTCTCCTGAGGAATGGTTGGGCCGAATGGCTTTGCATCAGATGGCATTTAGAAAAACAAAAGGCAACTTGGTTTTTGAAACATGTAAGATCCTGAGGGGTCTTGAGAAGGTGCTTTTGGAAAGTATGGTTCATCCTTTAGAAGAATCTCAAACTAGTGGCCACTGCTTCAAAATAAATTATGACCCAACAAAGCTAAGGAGACTTTCTTCATCTTTCAGAGGGTCATGGGTTTTTGGAACTCTGCCCCAAAAAGTAGTAGAAGCAGAATGCTTTAATATTTGTAAGGACGGGCTGGATAGATTGTTGATAAGGTAGGGGGTGAGATATTATTGAGAGTAGGCAGAAATATAATGTAATCAGATCGGTCTTGAGCTTATTGAATGGTGCAGCAAGTACAAAGAGCTTATTTTTGATCATAATTATATGTTTCTATGCTCATGGCTTAGGGACACTGTCAACTATTCAACTATGACAGACATCACTGAAACATATTACACTAAACGCATTGATAACCTTCATCCCATGTTGAAGCACAAGAATGAACATAGCTAGAAGCTGTAGCAACATCTTGGAAGAACAGGCATGACAGCATGCCCTGAGCTCCAAAAAAGAGGTAACAAATCTACCTTCACACAACTCATTTTCCTCTGATTCTTGAACCTCTCCTAAACCATGAGCAGTGAGTAGTGTAAGACTATACTTCTTGATTTTGCCCTCATCACTAACGCTACCATTCAGTCCTCTCTTCTTTCAGATAGCCAAGGATTCCCATCTGGCAGAGGTGTATGAAGTGAAAGAGGAATAGGACGCTGATGAAGAGTGACACCATTCCTCAATCTCGCACTTACAGCTATGAACACAGATACAAGCACTTTGATTACTTTAGTGGGTCACATTGAGGAGGGATTCACAGGTGGTCAGTCATTAGAGGTCGAGTGTCACACATAAGCCAACTTCCTGCCTCCAGATGGATTCTACTTCCACTGGAGACAATCACTATCATATATCCTATTAGGCTGAAGACTAAGAAATTAATGACTTGGATCTCGCTCCTGTACCTCACCCAATCGATATCTGTATGGTGTAATCTTTTTTGATATGAGCCTGACGTAATCAAGACTTTACAGAAACAATTAAATGTATCTGAAGTACATTTCTAGAACCTTGAAATGAAAAAACAAATGTTTGGTGGGTAAAGTTTACATTATTTGTCAATTTTATGAGTTTAAAATTGGTACCATGGATACCAAATTAACAGGTCTTAAAGCCAACCTGTGCAAGTATTTGGACCGCTGATAAAGTAGTCAAGCCATTTTTAATTACTTGAAATGAAACTCCTGCATTCAACTTATCACCCAGATTTATAGACTTTCTCTACTCTGGTCAAATCCTACACTTTCTAAGCTCTGACTGGTATTTCATGATATTAGTAGGTTATCCAATAGCTCTCAAAGAGAACAAATAAATGTATGCACCCTCTTACCACTAGTTCTCCTCTCCGTGTCTGAAATATGCTCTTTCAAATAAAGTCTTCTAATTTTTCTTCATAATCCATCAATGTCAGCTGTTTTGAACAGAAGGCTAATGTTAGGAAATTAAATTTGGGGGGTGGTACTTCTCATTTCAGAGTCTGTGGAGGTGATAGAATGGCCAGAAGTAGGCTGCACTCCTACTGTTACCTGGTTGCTAGATTCTGCCTGCTTTCTCCTACATGCACATGCTCAAGAGGTGCTCCAGTATTTAATTGCACCAACAGATGTCAATTTTTTTTGCAGTTTCAGCTATTAACATAGAAGCATAGAAACATAGAAGATAGAAGCAGGAGGAGGCCTACTCCGCCATTCATCGTGATCATGGCTGATCATCCAACTCAATGGCTTCACAACCTTTGATCCCATTCACCTCAAGTGCCATATCTAGCTGCCTCTTGAATACATTCAAAGTTTTAATATTGGTATTTTAAAGATCTGATTCATTGACCCTTTTACAGGGTAGACATAAAAACAGTTTTATAATAAAGTTTTGATGAATGACAAAGAAAGTTTGAAGAGAAAGGGTTTCACACATGACATTGCCATTGTAAGTTTGGTACACTATGGGTGACTGGGTATGGAAGAGCTATAGGTTGATATGAGGGGCAATGGAATTAAGTGAAGATGCATATGTTGACAATGATGAGCTATGAGGAGAGTGTGAATGGTGGAGATGAGGATTGAGGGCTAGAATTCTGTTTTCTGTTTTATTGCTTTTATTACAACTGAGACAAAGACAGCCCCTCAAAACCCAACTGCCTCTGAAAACCTTTTCTGGACAGCATGCCCTACTCCACCATGCACTCAAACCTCCAGAATGAAACTCCCATCTTTGTAGGTTTTTAAACCATATGGGTGATTGTTAGTCATGAAACCAGGTCCTGAGAAAATTTATCAGGATAGATTATGTTGCATTGTTAATAAAATGGCTAATCTAATGAGCTAAATAAATACTTGCTTTCACTTCTGAAGATGATATCATTTCCCCAGACTCACAATAGTGATTACAATTTAAAGCCTTTGTTCGAACTAACAGTGAAAATTATTTTAACTGAGCACTAATGAGTCTTAAGGTCGATCAGGATCCAATGTCATTCATCCCAGTCTGTTCTGGAAAACGGGTGAGTACACAAACAGCTCTTTGCAGTCTGAGCTGGTTCTCACAGATTGCTGGATGGTTCGAGTACTACCGAAAGTTAAAAAAAGGCAAGAAATAGGATCCTGAAAATGAAAGACCTATGATTTTAACTTCAGTAATAGGGAAGCTGCTGGAACGTATTATATGGGATGTGATATGTGATTAAGCAGGAAACCTGCAGGCGTTTTGATTGCACTTACAAGCTCTCTGCAATTTTCTTAGCATAAACAGCTAATCTTTGTATTGTGAATCTTTCTAACAAGGACAAAAGAGTTACACATCTTGGTTTCACCAGATGTTTCCAATTAAAACTTTGGTTCGAGCTTGAACTGGACTGATTAAAATAACAGACCAACAGACTGATTAATGTGCTACAGTTCTTGGATAGATAAAGTTAACAACTTAAGAAGAATCCTGAATAACAATTGGTATCAGAGGCTGAGGCCTTTATCATGATTTAGACACTTGAAAAGTAGAAGGAAGATAACACTTAATTGGAAATTCTACCTCCAGGGAAATGAAAATCAAACAGGTTTGTGACAGGCTGTGAGAGCCTGGGATAGACCTTGATTTGATGATCTTTAGACTGTGAAACAGAGTAGAAATTTCCATTGCAGGGATGATGAGGAACATACTACTTGATCATGGAGCCTTGACATCCTGGAAGTATTGTGAGCTTGTTTCCTGTCTAACCTAGATTTCGAATGAAGCTTTCCTGCTTTGAAGTAGATTTACTGTGATCTGCCCTACTGCAAATATTTCAGCAGACAGCTCATTTAACTTCTTAAAGTACTCCACAAAGACACAAAAATATGTGGACGTATTTGGATGTATTTGGCTAGATATCCAAAAGATTATTTAAAGAGTTTGACTTTCTGAATGGGTTTAAATGGGGAGAAAAAGGCAGTGTTGACACTGCAGGCACTAAATGGCCTGGCCTGGTGAAGTTGGGTAGCTAGGTAGGAGGGAACTGGAGATATGAGAAAGGCACAATGCCAGAGTCAGCCGAAGAGACAGTTCACAGGGGTGGGAGATTGGACAGTTGTAAGGCTGAATGAGGTCAAAGAGAAAGAAAAAAACAAGGCCAGGAAAGTATGTTATTCACGAGGATGTGTGGTATGTGCACCTTGTCTTTAAAATAATTGACTGTTGAGGACCCGACGTGTTGTGTGTAAACAATGTTGTGTCCAGTTTTTCAACTTTTACCCAAATTTCAAGACTCTATGAAATGCTCAGTTTTCAATCAATTTTGCAAGACTTAGCAAAAAAAGCCATTGACTGAGACAATGCATTGGAGCAAAGGCTGGTGCAACTGCAAAAATCCATGAGCTAATTCCAACATACAGCACACAAAGAGGATCTTCATGCTGAAACAAAGATTACTTATTACTTATTAGAGGAGTACATGTGAAGGGATTCACAAACCAGAATCTACAACAAAACTTTCAATGATGAGTACATGTTTTACACTATCAAAATCTTGTTGAAAACATTGATGTTATCATGTTGTCTTAAGTGTTTGCAAAAGTATAAATCATAACCCTCAGAAACCTAATGATTATTCACTATTGCCTAAGACTGGCACAGGGGTAAGTGCCAATTTCCTGATGAAGGGCGTTTGCCTGAAACATTGATTCTCCTGCTCCTTGGGTGCTGCCTGACCTGCTCAATAATATGCCAATATACTAACCCTGCAAATTCCATAAACCATCTAGCCACAGATGTGGGAAGCTCTGACAAAACCTATGAATGTAAAACTTTCAGCATACAACGCTGTGCCAATTCAATATGCAGGATCTATTGTGCTGAAATGCAAGTATGATTAATCTGGACTTTGCAGATGCTCCACATTGTACACACTAATGAATCAGAAACTGCACGTATACCAGCATCATGTGGTTACAATCCATGGAATCAGTCAGATATCTAGTAACAAATCAAATTTAGAAACTTCACATCACTTTAACTCACCATATTCTGCATTCTGTTCTATTACTCTCATGTGCATATGTAATGTATGATTTGCCTAGACAGCACACAAAGCAACACTTTTCACTGTACCTCAGTAAATGTGACAATAATAAATCAAATCAAATCAAAATCTCCACAGTTGACTCCGCAGTTTGATTCTGCCATTCACGACTGTTTCATTCACTTCTTATTTGTTTTTGAGGATATGGGTTTGGTTAAATTTTAAAGAGGCATTGGTGACCCTTAAGCCATAAAAAAGTTTACATCTTTTTCCAACAAATCCCTTAGTGATGAAGACTTTCGATGTATTGAAACAATAACTTAAAGAGATCCAGATATTTTCAAAGATCATTGTTGTTTTAAGGAATTGGAACAGTTTCTATGTTCTCTATTTTGCTTCAAACAAGGCATATGCTCAAGATCAACTCTAATGTATGAGAGGTCCAAACAAAAGTCTGATAACTGTGGGAAAGAAGCTGTTGGTGCATGTTTTTAAATGTTTATATCCTCTGCTTGACACAAAATGGTAAAAGAGAGTATAACTGAGGTGTGAGGGGTCTTTGATTATTTTACTTGCTTTCTGGAACCAGCAGGAAGTATAGGCGGAGTCAATGGATGGACTGAAGAAGGGCTGATGCCCGAAACGTCGATTCTCCTGTTCCTTGGATGCTGCCTGACCTGCTGCACTTTTCCAGCAACACATTTTCAGCTCTGATCTCCAGCATCTGCAGACCTCACTTTCTCCTCAATGGATGGAAGGCTGGCTTGCGTGATGGAATGGGCTGCATTCACGACTCTCTGTAGTTTCTTCTTGTCTTGGGCAGAGCGATTGCCATACGAAACTGTGATGCATCCTGATAGGATGTTTTCTATGGTGCATCTCTAAAAATTGGTAAGAGTCTTTGTGGACATGCCAAATTTCCTTAGCCTTCGGAGGAAGTAGCGGCATTGGTGTGCTTTCTTGACCATGGCTTTGATGTGGGTGGGGCTGATGATATTTACTCCTATGATCTTGAAGCTGTCAACCTGGTGAAAACAGAAATAAATCCTGTACTTGCAAGTATCCCACCATTTGTTAGTTCCATGATAAGCTAAACACAACTGTTACGCAGTCTAAACTCTAATTTTAATTTATTCAGCGACCCTAGATAGATCATTAAGGACACTGATTCACAATTCACAAGATGAATTAATGATTCAAGAAGTTATCTAATCCTCAAATATAGATCTAAAGATGGCAATATTACATTTGAAAGTAACACCTCTATGGGCAATTATTCTGTCAGTGGCAAAGTTCATGTTTGGACAGACATGGGTGGAAAAATGGCAGATCGAATTTAATCTAGACAAATGTAAGGTGATGCATTTTGGAAGGTCAAATGTAGGAAGAAATTATACAGTAAATGGCAGAAGCCTTAAAATCATTAACATACAGAGGGATCTAGGCAGACAGTTCCACAGTCAACACATGTGGATAAGGTGGTCAAGAAGGCATGTGGCATACTTGCCTTCAGTGGTCAGGGTCTAGAACATACAAATTGGCAAATCATGCTGTATTGAATTTTAGTTAGGCCGCATTTGGAATATTGTGAAAATTCTGGTGGTCACACTATCATCACGATGTGGAGGTTTTGGGGAGGGTACAGAAAATGCTTACCAGCATTTTGCCCATTTTGGAGGGTATTAGCTATGCGTAGAGATTGGACAAATTTAGTTTGTTTTCACTTGAATGTCAGAGGCTAAGGGATGACCTGATAGAAGTTAACAACATTATGGCAGAATGTGTAGTCAGAGACTTTTACCCAGGGTGGAAATGTCAATTATTCGGGGACATAGGTTTATGATAAAAGAGGAAATTTAAAGGAGATATGAGAGGCAAGATTTTTACTCAGCATGTGGTAAGTGCCTGAGGGAGTGGTAGAAGCAGATACATTACCAATGATTAACAGACATCTTGACAGATTCATGAATAGTCAGGAAATAGAGGGATATGGATTGTGTAGAGGTAAAGGTTTTAGTTTAGAAAGGTGCCATGTGTTAGCACAGGCTTGCTGGGCTGAAGGGCCTGCTCCCGTACCGTACTGTTAGTTTTTCTTTGTTCTTTATTCAGACTCACAGGTTTATTTGATACTGTAAATTGTCGAACATTGGTTTGGAAATAATGGACATATTGCATGTGGATATTGTATTTAAGAAAACATGTAAGGATTCCATATTCTATGTGTACATAATGTTATAACTCTTCCTGGCAGTTAATCTGTTTTCTGTTTGAAACAATCAGTCGGCATGCTATCAACTCGTCTTCATAAGATGTAAGGTGTTTTCCTGTTTTCAATTAACATACAGAGGGATCTAGGCGGACAGTTCCACAATTCATGGAAAGTGTCAACACAAGTCCACAGAGTCAATCTATCCTTGATGAGCAATCGATCATTAGACCATGATTATTGATATAACATGCATCGTCCTTAATTTGTAAATTATAGCAGTAGTGGGATGAAGAGGACATTTGATCTCTGAAGGTGGGTTAGATCAGAACATGCCAACACCCTTGATGATTTCAGTGCTGTAACTGGTCAAATCCTCAATCAGGCTAAACCAATGATCACCAGCACCATAGTGGTGCTGACACACAACCACACCTATCTCAATCTACTTCAGTTTCTAATTATAACTAGATGACAATCACATACTATGATTAAAAAAAGGCAGCATCAAGAGAAAGCACAGTTTAAGAATCAGAAAATGAATAAACAATATGGCCAATAATGAAAAACATCTCGGACATGGATAGACTAAAGGGAAACATCGGAAGCAAAGGAAATCTTGCCCTTCGGAGAATTCTTTTAAAATGGAGCATGCCTGGCTCAGGCTGGAAAGCTGCTGGACTAGTATCATAGAATTACAAGATACTGAACAACTTTGGGATGAGCAGAAATGTCTGGTAAAGAACAGATCAGCACCCTCTATTATGCCAGAAGCTTTAGTACAGATGTCATCTTGAGAAGATAGGAAATTAATAAAGAGACAACTCCACACAAATAAATCACAAAAGCATTTAACATGAGATTTCAGGGTAGGAATAAGGTTTTGGATATAGGTTAGCTTGCTAAGCTGGACGTTTCATCACCCTTCAGTGGGCCTCAGGTGAAGCACTGCTGAAAATTCCTGCTTCCTATTTATATGTTTGGGTTTCTTTGAGTTGGTGATATCATTTCCTATGGTGATGTTATTTCCTGTGGTGAAGTCACTTCCTGTTTATTTCTCAGGGGGTGATAGATGGGGGTCTAACTCAATGTGTTTGTTGATAGAATTCTGGTTGGAATGCTATGCTTCTAGGAATTCTCTTGCATGTTCTTTGTTTGGCTTGTCCTAGGATGGATGTGTTGTCCCAGTTGAAGTGGTGTCCTTCTTCATCCATATGTGAGGATACTAGTGAGAGAGGGTCATGTCGTTTTGTGGCTAGTTGGTGTTCATGTATCCTAGTGGCTAGTTTTCTGTCTGTTTGTCCAATGTAGTGATTGTTACAGTCCTTGCACGGTATTTTGTAAATGACATTAGTTTTACTTGTTGTCTGTAAGGTGTCTTTCAAGTTCATTAGCTGCTGTTTTAGTGTGTTAGTGGGTTTGTGGGCTACCATGATGCCTAGGGGTCTGAGCAATCTGGCAGTCATTTCCGAGGTGTCTTTGATGTGGGGGGAAAGGCTAGGGTTTCTGGATGTGTTTCATCTGCTTGTTTGGGTTTGTTGCTGAGAAATTGGTGGACTGTGTTCATTGGGTACTCATTCTTTTTGAATACATGGTATAGGTGATTTTCCTCTGCTCTGTGTAGTTCCAATGTGCTGCAGTGTGTATTGGCTGATTGAAATAATGTTCAGAAGCAGCTTTGTTTGTGGATGTTGGGATGATTGCTTCTGTAGTTCAATATTTGGTCAGTATGTGTTGTTTTCCTGTAGACGCTGATTTGAAGTTCTCCATTGGCTGTTCGCTCTATTGTGACATCTAGGAATGGGGCAGTTTGTTGTTGTTTTCCTCCTCTTTAATGAATTTTATGCCAGTAAGGGTATTATTGATGGTCTTGAAGGTTTCCTCTAATTTGTTTCGTTTAGTGATGACAAAGGTGTCATCCACGTAGCAGACTCAAACCTCAAACTGAGCTACAAATCTTCTCAAAACTCGTGAGGAATAAGGTATTTAACCCTTTGCTCCACCTTTCAACAAAGTTAAAGCTGATTTAGTTGTTGTGACATCTCCACCTGTTTCAGCACCCTATAATTTGCCACAAAATCCACTAAGGCTTTGAACAGAGTATTTTCCGAACTCATGTCCACTGTCATCTAGAAGAACTCGGGTGGCAGATGCATGGGACCATGACATTTGCAAATTCCTTTCCAAGTTACTCACCATTCTAGTTTGGAAAGATATCGATATTCCTTCTGTGGAAGAAAATGCAAAATCTAATCACCCTCTGAGAGAAAATAAATATTCTCAATTCTGTCTTAAAAGGGAAAGCTCTTATTCTTATTCTCTGTCCCTTTAGTTTTATTCTGTCTCTCAGGAAGAAACATCTTCCAGGCATCAGCCTTACCCAGTCTCCTCAAGACCTTAAATGTTTCAATAAATTCATCTTTCAGTCTTCTAAACTCTCATCGGCATAGGCTTGGCCTGTTAAAAGTTCCTTCAAAGGTAAGCCCTTCATCTCAGGAATGAGTCAAGTAAGGTTTCGACAGATTGCTTTTGAAGCACACATCCATTTTCAAACTGGGAAAACAAAACTATAACAGTACTCCAAATGTGGTTTCAACAATGCCCAGAATAGCTGCAGAAATAGTTACAAATACTTACCTTCCATTTCCCTTGAAATAATCAACATTCCATTTGCCAACCCAGTTGCTTGCTATAGCTGCAAATTAACTTAGTGATTCATGATTTGGATATGAGCATAAGAGGTATAGTTAGTAGGTTTGCAGATGACACCAAAATTGGAGGTTTAGTGGACAGCGAAGAGGGTTACCTCACATTACAATGGGATCTTGAGCAGGTGGGCCAATGGGCTGAGAAGTGGCAGATGGAGTTTAATTTAGATAAATGCGAGGTGCTGCATTTTGGGAAAGCAAATCTTAGCAGGACTTGTACACTTAATGGTAAGGTCCTAGGGAGTGTTGCTAAACAAAGAGACCTTGGAGTGCAGGTTCATAGCTCCTTGAAAGTAGAGTCGCAGGTAGATAGGATAGTGAAGGCGATGTTTGGTATGCTTTCCTTTATTGGTCAGAGCATTGAGTACAGGAGTTCAGAGGTCAAGTTGCAGCTGTACAGTACATTGGTTAGGCCACATTTAGAATATTGTGTGCAATTTTGGTCTCTTTCCTATTGGAAGGATTTTGAGAAACTTGAAAGGGTTTAGAAAAGACTTACAAGGATGTTGCCAGGGTTGGAGGATTTGAGCTATAGGGAGAGGTTGAATAGGCTGGGGCTGTTTTACCTGGTGTGTCAGATGTTGAGGGGTGACCTCATAGAGGTTTATAAATTCATGAGGGGCATGGATAGGATAAATAGAGAAAGTCTTTTCCCTGGGGTGGGGGAGTCCAGAACTAGAGGGCATAAGTTTAGAGTGAGAGGGGAAAGATATAAAAGTGGCCTAAGGGGCAATGTTTTCACGCAGAGGGTGGTACGTGTATGGAATGAGCTGCCAGAGGAAGTGTTGAAGGCTGGTACAATTGTAACATTTAAAAGGCATCTGGATGGGTATATGAATAGGAAGGGTCTGGAGGAATATGGGCCAGGGGCTGGCAAGTGGGACTAGATTGGGTTGGGATATCTGGTCGGCATGGACAGGTTGGACCGAAGGGTCTGTTTCTGTGCTGTACATCTCTATGACTCTAAGTGCCAGAACATCAAAATATGGCACTGAGATTCACAAATTCTCTCCAACGAAGTGAGTCAGCATTTCTAAATTTTCTGCCAAAATGAACCAGTTCACATTAATGGACCATCTTCAACATTTTTGCCTGCTCGTTTAACCTGTCTATGTCACTTTATAGGCCAAACAAAAAAAAAAGAATGACGATTCTCAGAAATCTGAAACAAAAAAAGCAGCAGAAATTGCTGGAGACATTCAACCATTGTGTGGAGAGAAAGCAGAATCTATGTTTCGGGTCCAATGACCCTTCTTCAGAATTGACCTACCTTGAAAATGGTGGTATATATGCTGAGAACGGGGGGGGGGGGGGGGGCGAAGAGGAAGAAACAATCGGTGGAACTGGAGTCCTGAGAGAGAATAGTTGTTGAGAAGACAAAGAAATGGATAATGGTCAACTGCGGAGGAAGGAAAACTGTTAATAGGGACCATTCATGGGTGAGGATGGATAGACTATGATGAAAGCAGTCTGTGTGATGAAAGACCTGTAGTGCGCAGGTGGGTAAAGGAAATTATTGGACTTTGTGTTGACTCCTGAAGGCTGCAGGATCCCCCAGTGGATAGAGAAATCCTGTTCTTCAAGTTTACACTGAGCCTCACTGGAGAACTGCAGCAGGCCTGAGACAAAAGTGTTGGGCAGGGAACACGAACACTGCACTGAAGTGGCAGGCAACTGAAGGCTCGGGGTCATTTTTGTGGATAGAACGTAGATGTTCTGCAAAACAATCACCAAGCCTGTGTTTTGTCTCCCCAGTGTCGAGCACACCATATTGTGAGCAGCAAATACGGTCGACTAGATCAAGTGAAGTGCAAGTAATAGTGCCCCAACACTATTACTTAAGCCTGCTTCTACCTTCTTCCCAAAATCCACTAACAGGACTGCCCTGGTAGACTCATCATTTCTGCTTGTTCTTGCCTCGTGAAATTCATCTTTTCCTACCTCAAAATAAGTTTTTCTCCTCTTGTCCAGTCCCTACCCACTTACATCTGAATTCCTGTGACACTTCACACTAGTTTCAGAATGCCTCCTCTTCACCATGGATGTACAATCCCTTTGCACATCCATCCCCCATCAGGATGGTCTCAGGGCTTTCCGCTTCTTCCTGGTAAGAAGGCCTGAACCATCCCATCCACATTGCTCTCTTCCCCCTGGCTGAGCTCATCCTTCACTTTGAACAACTTCTCCTTTAACTCCTCTCAGTTTCTTCAGGTCAAAGCATGGGGACCAGTTATTCCTGTCTCTTTGCAGGCTGCATAGATTATTGTTCCAGTCCTGAATGGATCTCTTTTTTTGTCACTTAATCATCATTTGGGCTGCTTTCATCACAATTAACCTATTTTCACCCACTTATGGTCCCGAATTTGGTAGCTTTTTTACCTCCACAGCTCACCATTATCCATCCCTTTGACTTCTCAACTGTTATTCTCTCTCTCTCTCTTTGTTTGTTTGGGGGGAAAACAATGGAGGTTTATCAGACTCATTTCTGGGATGGCAGACTGAATTAGATAGGACTGTCTTTAAAAGAGTTGAGAAGAATGAGAGGAGGATCTCATAGAAACTTAAAAAATTCTAACAGGATTAGACAGGTATATACAGGAAAGTTGTTCCTGATGCCTGTGAGTCCAGTATCACGTGTTATAGTTTAAGGTTACAGGTCAGGCCAGTCAGGACTGAGGTGAGGCGAAATCTCTTCACCCAGGGAGTGGTGAGCCTGAGAATTCTCTGCCACAGAAAGCAGTGAGGCCAAAAGATTGAATGCTTTCAAGAATAGTTAGGTATACTCCTTCGGGCTAAAGCGATCAGAGGGCATGGGGAGCAGGGGGATCAGGGTACTGAGTTGGATGATCAGTCATGATCATATTGAAGGGTGGAAAAGGTTCAAATAGCTGAATTGCCCACTCTTGCTCCAATTTTCTAAATCCCTGTTTCTAACTGATGAAGGCATGATGGTGCAAGAAGCATCCAGGTGGAGTAGTAAATGGGAACGTATTATTAATAAGGGATAATACAGTCTACTTGCCAGAGTTCAGGATATCTGCTCTGGCCTGGAAAGGAATCCGTAGTTGGACAGAATAGATCCAGTTGTAGTGGTCCACATCAGTATCAACATTATTGAATGAGATTCCATAGGTGGAATCTATTTACTTGTAATAAACAGTAATTCTTGTTAAGTACAGAAACCTGGCCCATGCTTTTTGTCAACCTGGAAAAATGGAGAATTATGCATACTTTTTGAAAATTCTTAAATTGTGTGATGACTCAAGGAATAGCTGCTTTGATTTCTGGGACGTATCCTGGTGAGGTGTAACACAATCTCTGGCCTTATATGTTGATGTGCCTTTCCATTTAGGAGGAGAAAGTGAGTCTGCAGATCCACTCTGTCTATTCCTGTTGCACTTTGTTAATCATTACTCAAATTGCTGCTGTGCTCTATTACTTTGTTGTTTTTACTTGATCCTCCATGCCCCCCCATTAGTTAACTTAAAGTTCTCTCAACTGTCTTAGTTATATGATTCACCAGATGGTCCCAGCATGTTCCATGTGGAGCCCATCCTTGTAGTATATCTCCCCATTTCTTCATTTGGAGTGCTAATGCCCATCAACAATAAACACAGAACATTACAGTAAGATCCTTCGGCCTCGATATTGCACCAACTTGAGAAACCAATCTGGAGCCCATAACTTACACTATTTCATTATCATCCATATGTTTATCCAATGACCATTGAAATACCCTTAAAGTTAACAAGTTCACTACAATCACAGGCAGTGCGTTCCACACTCTTAATACTCTCTGAGTAAAGAACCTACCTCTGACAGCTGTCCATATCTATCCCCACTCAATTTAAAGCTATGTCGTGCTAGCCGTCACCTTCTGAAGAAAAAGACTCTCACTGTCCACCCTATCTAATCCTCTGGTCATCTTGTATGCCTCTATTCAGTCACCTCTTAACCTTCTTCTCTCTAATGAAAACAGCCTCAAATCCCTCAGCCTTTCCTCATAAGACCTTCCCTCCATACCAGGCAACATCCTGATAAATCTTCTCTGCACCCTTTCCAAAGCTTCCACATCCTTCCTATAATGCGGTGACCAGAACTGTAAGCAATACTCCAAGTACGGCCACACCAGAGTTTTGTCCAGCTGCAGCATGACCTCGTGGCTCCAAAACTCAATCCCTCTACTAATAAAAGCTAACACACCGTATATCTTCGTAACAACCCTATCAATCTGAGTGGCAACTTTCAGGGATCTTCCGTACATGGATATGAGATTTCTCTGCTCATCCACACTAACAAGAATCTTACCATTAGCCCAGTACTCTGTATTCCTGTTACTCCTACCAAAGTGAGTCACCTCACACTTTTTCACGTTAAACTCCATTTTCCACCTCTCAGCCCAGCTTTGCAGCTTATCTATGTCCCTCTGTAACCTGCACCATCCTTCGGCACTGTCCACAACTCCACCGACCTTAGTGTCATCTGCAAATTTACTAACTCATTTTTCGATGCCCTCATGCAGGTCATTTATAAAAATGACAAACAGCAGTGGTCCCAAAACAGAACCTTGCAGTACACCATTGGTAACTGAACTCCAGGATGAACATTTCCCATCAACCACCACCCTCTGTCTTCTTTCAGCTCACCAATTTCAGATCCAAGCTGCTAAATCACACTCAATTCCATGCCTCTGTATTTTCTGCAATAGCCTACTGTGGGAACCTTACCAAACACTTTACAGAAATCCATATATGCCACTTTACCTTCATCCACCTATTTGGTCACCTTCTCAAAGAACTCAATAAGCTTTGTGAGGCACGGCCTACCCTTCACAAATCCATGTTGACTATTCCTAATTAAATTACTGAATGTCAGATCACCAGTATTAACTCACACATTTTTTTAATCTTACACCTATTTTCTCTTGGTCAGAATTAACAATCCAGAGATTATTGCCTTTGAGCTCCTGTGTCTTAACTTACTCCTAGTTACTCCCATTTCCTAAGCAGGACCACTTGACAATAGTGGAAGATTTATAGTAAAACCACAGAATGGTTACTTCAAAGTCGATGCTAAGGTAAATTCTGTAGAAACTCCACAGTGAACATTTAGGTATTACATAAAGCAAAGCAAGTGGGGTGGTGGCAGGGAGGCTCAGTGGTTAGCACTGCTGCCTCACATTACCAGGGAACTGAGTTTGGCTCCACCCTCAGGTGACTGCGTGGAATTTGCACATTCTCCCTGTGTCTGCGTGGGTTTCCTTTGGGCATTCTGGTTTCCTCCCACAGTCCAAAGATGTGCAGGTTAGGTGGATTGACCATGGGAAATGCAGGGTTACAGGAATAGGGTAGGGGGATGGGTCTTGGTGAGATCCTCTTCGGAAACTCAGTGTGGACTTGATAAACAGACTAGTTTGCTTCCATGATTCTGTGAAGAACAATTCAGGTGGTAGCCATGTGTTTTGAAAGCCATACAAAACATGTTGTGCCAAGTGCCAATAGAATAAATGATTTCATCAAGATTTCCAGAAAGACAATGAAAAATACTAACAACTGACTTATTTGATTTTAGAGGAAAGATATACAGTATTTAGTCTGAGTCAGCAATTATTCAAAAGAGCTGAAGTGACATGACACAATAGATCATGGATTCAATGATTAGAACATCGTAAAGGATTTTTGTTATACACTGTTTCCCAGAAGATTTAGTTATGGACAATGGACCTCAGTTTATGAACAGGAGTTATAGGAATCTCACTTTGGAGACAAGCTTCAACCAGCTGACAATCTCTCCACTCCATCTTCAGTCTATTTCATCAATGGGCTCTTCAACCTTCTCTATTGTCCACGACTGAGCTGCAACAATCACACTGTCCCTTAGTTTCCTAAGCTGCTGACCTCTTGTCAGATATTTATTTATTAGTTTTTGAGGTCAAAATTTTTGCTATCATAACATTTGTGTTCCGACATCCCTGATTTTTTTTCTAGTTTTGACAAGTGGGATATCTCCTTCTTTGGTCCAAATTGATTTTTCTCATCACTACATTTTTTATAAACTCCATCCTATTAATATTCCTGCCTTTTGCATGTTTATGTCTTTCATATTGACTAAATCCCATATTAAAGTTAAATTTTAAACCATATAAATTAGATTCAAAATTACCATCAGTAATTTTCAGCTTCTGACATTAACAATTTCATACAATTGCATGATAACTGTCCTCTTAACTAACTTTACTACATCCTTTCTAAGAGAATGCTTATTCCTAACATGTTCTTTAATCATTCTCATGACCTTTTGAATCTCAGAACATATCTTGCAAACCAACTGCTCACTTGGATACCTAATCCTCACAGATTTTAACCTTTTATCCTTTAGAGATAAGGGTAGGATAAGGGATGAGAAAGAGTCACTGATGCATAAGAATCAAAACTGTGAATTACTTCTACTCAGTTACTGGGCAACACCATTGTATCAAGGGCACTTGCTGGAGGAATTGTTGATGAGAAGGGGATTTAAATGATGACCAATTTTAGAATGCATCCTAAAACCAAATATAAACTCTCAAAACCACAGATGTTAAAACGACTGGAGAAAAGTCACAGTATAAAGTACTGGAAAGGGCATAACTCTGGATACAGGGCAAAATTGCTACTCTATTAACCCAGAGACCTGAATTTGAATTCAATTAAACTAAGAGTCCAATGGCCATTGTCAATTGTCAGGTAAACACATCTGGTTCACTAATGTCCTTTAGGAAGGTAACTGCCATTCTTACCTGACCATAATAAATTGCCCATAGTATTCAGGGATGTGTAAGTTAGGTGTAGGTCTGGGGTAAATGTGGAGTCCTGAAGAAGGTTTCACCTGAAACATCGACTTCTCAACCTCCTGATGCTGCATGGCTTGGTGTGTCCTTCCAGCTTCCTGCCTGTCTATTTTGGATTCCTGCATCTTCAATTTTTTTGTCTCTAATCCTTATCTGGTCTGCTCTACATGTGACTCCAGATTTACAGAAATATGGCTGACTCTTAACTGCCCTCTGGGCATTTAGGGAAAGGCAATATATATTGGCTTAGTCAGTGATGCCTACATAGTGTGAATGGTTAAAAAAATCTCTGTCAACTTTAAACAAGGGCAGAATGCCTGATTATGAGACAGGAAATCAGAAGCCATGGTCATCAGATAAACAGATAGCTATTGTTAGAATGCCTGAGGGGAAAATCAGGAGAAACAGAAAGGCATTGATCTTACTCAAGCCAAGAAATGAGACCATGTATAATTATTACAAGACATGGGACAACCATACCATGCTAAATCAGACAGCAAACAGCATGGTACAATCCTTCCAGACACGCTATAACACCATTACCCGAGGGTTGATCACATGGAAACAAGGTCAGTACATCCAGCCAGAATTCCAGATCATCTCAACCAATGATATTCAAAAAATTGGAGAGGCCACAAGATATTAATAATGGTGCAAATGGTAATAATGATGCCAGTAATTATGTTAATGATTACGAAGTCTATGTTAGTAGTAAAAGTAAAATAACAAAATAATATATACCAAGTAGATGGAAACTTGATGGGATGCTGATGGGATGGGATCATATTCATAGATCATAGAATCCCTACAGTGTGGAAACAGGCCCTTCGGCCCAAAATGTCCACACCGACCATCCGAAGAGTAGCCCAGGCAGATCCATTGGATTGTGATGTCATCTATATGGCAGATTATGCACCCTAATCCTTCAAGACTGCATGTCATCATCTTCTGAGAAGTTGCTGTTGTGATATCAAATGTTTACTCCATGTTTACCCTGACTATTGCACCTAACCTGCACATCCCTGAACACTATGGGCAATTTAGCATGGCCAATTCACCTGACCTGTATGCGTTTGGATTGTGGGAGGAAACTGGAGCATCCGGAGGAAATCCATGCAGACATTTGGGAGAATGTGCAAACTCCACACAAGCAGTCGCCTGAGGCTGGAATCGAACCCAGGTCCCTGGCAGTGTTGCATTTAATATTTCATGTAAATGAAGAAGTGCTACAGTAAAGGACTTGAAGACCTTACTTAAGCATCAAGCAGCTTTAGAGATAGTGTATTTGTAGATATCCTCAGCTCAAGATGCGCAATACTAGTATCTTGTTGTCCAGGTACCAGAATTGGTTTAAAGCAGAAAATGAAACATGTTGTCCTTCAGTATAAAGCAAGAAAGTTTACAGAAATTTTGTATGAAGTCCAGAACCAGGATTGCATACTTTTAAGTAAGGAATTTTGCACAGAATTTGGATTAGTTGCATGCTAAATGAATTCAGGACAGAATTGTTGATCTGACTATTTAGAAGCTTTGGGAAGCTTAACTAGCTTATCACATCACATTATGGTCAAATATCAAGCTTGTTTGTTTATTCACTGCAAGGAAAGCTGTTCATCCACTTTTGTAGAGGTGAAGCAAGACATTGAATCAATGCTGCAGAAAGGAGTTGTCTCACCTGTAACAAAACCTTTAAGTTGGTATTCAAGTATGATTCTGGTACTGAAGCCAAATTGGTCTTTGCAATCTTTGTTGAACTCATACAGTTAAACAAAGCTGTAGAAAGGGAGATTTGTCCAATAATAATCTCTCAATGAGAGTCTGGTAAAGCTCAATTTTCACTAAGCTAGGCCTGAATAATGGCTTTTGGCTATTACCCTTCGGCAAGGTACTATCAACCTTCATCACACGGTCAGGAAGATACTGTTTTAATTGATTACCATTTGATATCACACCAGCAATTTCTCAGAGGATGATGACATGTAGTCTTGGAGGTTTTGAGGGGATAATCTACCACATGGATGATATCACAATCCATGCTTCCACTATAATGTGGAGCATGTGAGAGCAGTGTGACAACACCTACGAGAATCAGATTAACTTTCAAAGACAAATTTGAGATTTCATAACCAACCATTACATTTTCAAGGCATATTGTTTGTGCATACTAAGAAGGATCCTGAGAAAGTTGTGAATTTACACCTATTTCTATGTCACAATGATTTAACAATTATTGGAGATGGAGAACTAAGTGGGAATGTTCTTAATTCAAACTGGCACATGTTAACAAGCCATGACATCAATGCTAGAGCAACACCAAGCATAGTGTAATGAAGTGAACCAAGAAATCTCATTTCGAAGGATAAAAGAGATATTGATTCATTATGATCCAGAACTGTCTATGATTATTGCTATGAATGCTTCAACAGTCAGACTAGGAACAGTACTTTTTCAGATTCAATGCTGGTAAATGTAGACCAGTGTATCATGCATCTCATTCTTTGACTGAAGCAGAGCAAAGATATGTTGCAATTGAAAAGGAGGCATTCACTGCCACTTGGGCTTGTGAGATGTTTGCAGACTGTGTCTTAGATCTTTAGTTCACTATTGAGACATGCCATAAACCATTTGTAACTTTATTAAATGCTGAATAATGAGCAAAAGTGCCACAAAGACTACCGAGATTTCAATTGCGATATATGAGAGCGGTGCCTGTACTGAATATATCCAAGAATTTTAAAAACTATGGTAGTTGCATTGTCATGCATTCCTATAGCATATCCTGAATAAGAAGACATAAATTTCTTTGAAGATTGTATACCTTTACTTCAGTGTTTACTAAACATCTACTGGCAACAACACTGTGATTAATGAAATTCAAAAGACTAAAAAGTCAGTTGAAGAGTGTACTGAAATCCATGTGTACTGCATCAAAGGATGGGCAGAATGTGGCCCATATAATCCTGTTCTGAAAGATTACTTCAAACAAAGGAGACATCTCAGCATCAAAGATTTATTGTTCATTTATGATGAAAGCTTGACACTTAATGTCCTCAAACTCAATAAATTTCAGAGATTAATCTTGGGGGTGACTTAGATTCTGCGGAATGTTATGCCTAAGTGTGAAATTCAGATTGGTAGCCAGGCACCTCAAAATTAGTAGCAAAACTTATTTCAAATTCTATCATGTGTGCAATCTACCAATCGGAGAAAACAATACCACTAATGCTACCTTCCTCTCCACATTAAATAAGGGAGAAAGAAGAAGGCCAAGTTCTAGAAAATAAAAATACATTGTGATCTTAGATTGAGGAAACTGAAATGATGGAAAAGGTAGAAAATACAGGAATGCAGTAATTTCCACAAGAAGATACCTTCAACAAAATGGACCATGTCTTTCAGCAACCTGAATGATGGCCCAATAAGTGATCTGTTATTGTCTGATAATTCACATACTACTCTACAGAGATTGACAGAAATCAATTGCTAACTCTGATTGAGTACAAGATCGAGTAGATGGTGAAATCAGTGGTTAATTCTGTGGAATGGAGATAAAGTCAGAAACTGGGGGACAATATCATGGAAAAGGTTTGTGTTAAAGTATAAATAAGAGCAGTCTATATTACCAAGCAATGAAAATCACAGAACAACCAGAACTACTAGGAGATAGCTCTGTATAGAAGCTTTGTGTAAAGCCTGGTTCTGTAAAGAATAATTTTTAAAATGTATTTGTGGCATGTGGATGTCACTTGTCAGATCAACATTTATTGTCTACTCCTAATTATCCTTAAGAGGATATGGGAGTGAGCTTCTTGAACTGCTCCAATGGTTTGGAGGGGAACCTGGAGGTGATGTTCCTGTATATTCACTGTTCCTGTTCTTCTCAGTGGTAGAGGTTGCAGATTTGGAAGGTTCTGTCCAAGGACCTTTGATGAGTTGTTAATTGTTCAAAGATAGTTTTCATTGAAAGGCCATGTTTACCAACAGCGTAGCTTCTTCCAGTTTAAATAAATTCCATTCCTGAACAAAAGTGGACCACAAGCACAAACAGTAAGAACAGAACATAAAGTCATGCAAGTTCACCTTAAACCCTGCTTAAGTCTTGTATGAACTAGAGCTCCACAGTGAGGTATGAAATCACTTGACCGTGTGTTTCTTTCTGAGCTATATGCCACTGTCATAATTAGCAGGCAGCATGAACATTGTATGATGCCTGCATTATTTTGAGTGAATGTTCCTTGCTTATGCATTCCAGACCTTGTGGCTATTTTCAGGAGCCAGTTTTGGCCACCTCACCTTGAAACTAAATAGGTTCCCAAATGTGACGAAAACCATGTTTAAACATTTCTCATGTCTAGAACTTAACTCCAGAAAATTGAGTTGAAATTTTAAGATGACTGAAGAAAAAACAGCAGCAAAGAATTTAAAGAGGTTACAGGGTTGAATAGGATTGAAACTGCTTTTGTTTTTCTGCTGGTGCTGTTTAATCATAGAAATCCTTTGGATCATTTCATTATTGATCTATTTGGAGATTAATTTTAGCCAACCACTCTCAAGATTGGCATTATCTTTCGCTGTAATCAGCTTGTCAATCAATGCTGGATTGGAGGCATGTCACAGTAGGCAAAGTAATATCAATCAAATACCAAGGATCTTACATTGATGTAATAGTTTGCTACTCATTATCATCATACATTAGTTCTGTCCTAGAAACATTACCATTTCTTAACAAAATGCAGCAGGATAGAGAGCAGGCAAAATAAAAGCCAATGCAGAGATTAGAACAGGGACAATGTGAGAGGCAGTAGAATCTCAGTTGCAAGCGCTAAACCTGTTGCCCATTTGACTGGACTGGATCCAGGTTGGACTTGGCATGAAAGCATATCCCAGAAGTCAGTTAGATTATGCCATAACTGATTCATTGTGGAGAACTCAGCATGTTTATTCTAGAGGCCAGCAATGATTTAGGTAGAGCATATTTATCAGAAATTGGAAAGAGACTTCCCTATTTTGTTTTAAATAACCACTGACAGAGGCAGAGAAAGGAGATTTTTCTTTCATCTGTCTGAGCTGAATCAATCCCTCATTGCAGAGATAAAAGTATAGAGCTCTAACTAACCTGCCATTTAATACCCAGCCACTTATTTCATTATATTACAAAATTGGCATATCCTTATTCTTGTCAATGATAGCTGCCTGCTTCATATTTTTCTTGTGCTTCTGTCATTGTTTAAATTATTACTGTCTTGCTGCTCTTCACAAGTAGTTTACATCAAGAAAAATTGTTTAGTTTGAGCCAAAATAGAAATATCTAAGAGGTACGCAACTGACCACCAACATCCTGTTGGCACAAAGAAGAAAGATGGTCAACAAAACTCTCCAATGGAGTAGACTAAACACAGAGTTACAAATATTTAATAATCTCACATGAAGCTCCTTTATCCTCTAATTAGTGTGGTCTTTAACCCATTAAAATCAGAATTCCTGACTTTGCTGTTATTGTAAATTTCAACAGTAGCCAAATAATATGGGGAGAACAATTTCAGTAATTTCTTTTGTAAATTTATATCAACGGCTTAAATTTTAAAAAGTGCAATGCAACATGGTCAAATTCTCACATGACACTAACAATGAAGGACAGTGGAATCATAAATTACAGAATGTGGTGGACTAAATATGTTGGTAGTATAACAATGACAAATTAGCTTTGATATCAAGAAATATGAAGGAAGACACATGGATTAATATTAGATGATTGGTGTATTTCATGAATAGTCTTACAGTAACTAAGATTGAAATTGAGTAACATCTTAGAGCTTTATAAGACTAGTTGGACAGTATGACTAACTAGTGCAAAGCAGCAATCAACAAAGTCAATAGACTGTTGAGGTTCAACATGGTCAAAGCCACAGTTAAGTTTCCAGCAATTGATTTTTACTTTATATTCTGTGCATGACATGCAAACTAATAATTCTAATGGTTTTTGAAGAGGAAACGTGTATATGATATTTGCAAATGTTCATCAAACTTAGTGCGAAATTGGTGAGTAGCAGTAGGCGAATGACCAGAATAATCAAGGTGAAAAGAAAGGAAAATTATGTCACAGCATGCAAGATGCATACAGCATTAAAGCTTATTTTATCAGAGAACACAATTTTTTGTTGAGTATAAGATAGTCATGGTACACTACAGCAAGAGCATATTTAATGCAGCTCTTGTGGATAATTTCCTGAATTTATAAATTTGTCCTCAGCTATTGTAAAACCATATACCTTGGCACCCATCCAAATCACCCCAATTTGCATATCTTTGTTATCATTTCAGGTTCTCAGAACATACTGTGGGCTATCACACCATCTGTACCCAGCTCCTCACATCCAAACACAAATTAAAAATAAAACTGTAAAATTTGCAAAGAAACAATGTGCACCTTTTATCTCATTTTCCCTCTGTTCATTTTCAAAAGAGGAATTTGCTTCTGGCCAAGCATAGCAAAAGGGCTTTTATTAATTGGACTGGCATCAAACATGCATGCATAAAATTGTTTTTTTTTTGCACACAGGGGTTATCTCCTATAAAAAGGGTCTTTGAAGATGACATTCAGATTTTGACATTTGCATGAAATAAATATTAGCTCAGACTGTTCAATGGAGGTCATAGAGATGCATTCTTTTCTTTAAAGAAAATCACATTTACTAAGTAGTTTATTGTTACTCTGACGATATCACAGTATTTTTCCATTTAATTCACAGCTATTTCATTCTTAAATGCATAGCTTTTCTTGGTAATTGCACATGTGGAATTTCAGTAATATATTGTTAAACAGACTAGCAGTTAAACAAATAAATTGGTCACCATCAGTGTGTATATCCCAAAACTATATATTGTTTGGGCAAGTGCACGTGTTAGCTAAAAAAAGTTAATGTTCTAAAAGATTGATATGTTACAAATGCAATAAAAAATTATCTTAGATATAATCCGTTGCTAATTAAGTTGATATTTTAAATTGAGCAATTTGTGGCCTATACTTCCAATTACAAAATTTAGAAGCAAAATGTTTTTCTTCTAGATTCCTTGACTAAATGTATTGGTTTCTAGACTTCCTTCATTGTAACACTTCGTGAATTGACAGACATTTTTGCAGAGGTGCCTCCCAGGCCTCCATCTGTCAATTACGACGTGTTGAAGCTATTACTTCCCTTCAATCAAACCTGCCGTTTGTGTCTTATGCTGTACAGATTTTTTTTGTTAAAATATTCAGTCATATTTAATATTAAACATCAACGACTCAAGGTTCATTAGAGAATATGTAGCTCCTCACATTCTGAAGTACATGTTGTTAGCAATGTATTTTTAATGAACTCAAATGAAATTTGAGTAAATTGTATCTTTTGATTACTAATATGCGGATTTGCTGAAGAAACTGAAAGTGACATTTCATTTAATGCAGAATCTAGCTAAAATAAATTTTGGTCTATTTGCTTGAGAAGTTGTGCATTGCTGGTTTTACTTTCTTTAAATGCATCACTAAAAAAATGCAAGATTTGGCAATTTGTCAGGTTAGGGAACGGATGAGGAATGATTGTGTTAAATGTTTGAACTATATTCAAGCACGTATTTATGTAAACCCTATTCTCAGAACACAGGTGCCTGCATCTGTGATTACTGAAAATTTTTTTCTTCAGAAATTGGCTTTCAAGTGGTTCAGTCACTGCATTTATGAAGCCAGAGTCAGAAATTAATTCAGATTCCCAACAGGCCATTAGATACTCAGAGGAAGTGAATACATTCTCCCAAAATTGCACAGCAAGTAGCCATGTTCTGTCCTGTGTCCACTGACAAGTCTAAATGCAGCGGTGATTTTTATGTTAGTGAAGACTGAGATCAACTTACAATCTAAGAGTTGATAATGCCTCCAAATCTAATTTATGATGAACTATCTTAATTTAAATCAGCATTTAACATTGTGCCTTTAGTGCAGGTAAAAGTCTCAAATCCCTTCAGACAAGAATTGACACAAAACTAAAGGAGATATTAAGGCGAGTATCCAAAAGTTTGTTCAAGCATGTGGTTTTTAAAAAGGTCTTAAGAGATGAGGGGGTGGAAAGCTTTAAAGATGGAACTTAGCACTTAGGTGTCTGATGTTATTAATCCTGGGACAAAGAGAATTGGTGAATGCATAAAATTAGTTACAGTGACACAATTTGAAGATTATAGTATTGAAGGGGTTATAAATATAGGATGGCGTGAAGAGTTCAAGACATGAAGATCAGGAATTAAAATAAGAGGTGGTATCATTCAATATAGATCAGCAAGCACAGGAGTGATAGATTAGCAGAGATTGGTGTGGGTTAGAACACAGCTGAAAATGTGTTGCTGGAAAAGCGGAGCAGGTCAGGCAGCATCCAAGGAACAGGAGAATCAACGTTTCGGGCATAAGCCCTTTTTCAGGAATGAGGAAAATGTGTCCAGCAGGCTAAGATAAAAGGTAGGGAGGAGGGACTTGGGGGAGGGGCGTTAGAAATGCGATAGGTGGAAGGAGGTTAAGGTGAGGGTGATAGGCCGGAGTGGAGTGGGGGCGGAGAGGTCAGGAAGAAGATTGCAGGTTAGGAAGG
>NC_057715.1:66386532-66406498 GCF_004010195.1 Chiloscyllium plagiosum | reverse complement strand
GCCCCTTCCCCAAGTCCCTCCTCCCTACCTTTTATCTTAGCCTGCTGGACACACTTTCCTCATTCCTGAAGAAGGGCTTATGCCCGAAACGTCGATTCTCCTGCTCCTTGGATGCTGCCTGACCTGCTCTGCTTTTCCAGCAACACATTTTCAGCTCTGATCTCCAGCATCTGCAGTCCTCACTTTCTCCTCGTGGGTTAGAACACAAGCAGCATAGTGTATATGAACTCAAGTTTATGGAAAGTTAACGAGGAAAGAATGCAATTCTGGGCAGGACTTTCCCAGCATTTGAGTGACATGGGCAATGGGGAGAAATTTGTGAGAATATAGTGAGAATAAAGATATCTGATTCTTGACATTGTGAAGGAAAAGGTCAAATATTCCCCTTCGGTTTCAGCAGTGCATTGCGAATCCCAATTTAAAGACATTTGGACATTATCTCCATGCATTTTTACCTTATTGTTAAGTCATCTCACTCCATTTCTATGCCAGTTTGCAATTCTCTCAGGCTCTAGCGAGAAACTAAGTAATACCCGTTCCTGAACTGAGAGTTAGAATCATTAACTGGTGGATGCAGCCGTAGTTGCTTCTCCAGAGTTCCACCACGATCTGTGCTGAGTCCAAAGGCATGGCACCTAAATTCACAGATATACACAGACAGAAGAAATAGGTCAAAAATTGTACTATAAGAACAGATGTTGAAGTTGAGGTAGCCCATGGAATCTGCTTTGCCATTCAATTATTTAATAACCGTCAACTCCGTTTTCCTTACAATTCATGCAACACTTGATTCCTTTACTGATTAAAAATCTGTCTCTCAGCTTGAATGTACCTTACTGCTGAGTCCTGATAGCCCATTGCAGTAAAGAATTCTACAGATTCACTACGCTCAGAGAGAAGGAATTCCTCCTCAACTCTGACTTAACCCCTTATTCTGAGATTATCCCTTCTGGTCCTAGACTCAACAACAAGGGTGACAACTTCTCTGTATGTCCTATGTCAACCCCCTGAGAATACAAACCTATGAACAAAGAACAAGAGGATGTCGCCAGCCTACGACATGTTGGAGTAGAGTTGCCCATTCACCACATTGTGTGTGTACTCTACCATTCAATAAGAGGACGGAGAGAGAGAAAGAAACCTACACTGCTAACTGACATAGCAGTGAATCTGCGCAGTTACTGCCTTTGCTGTTTGAGTTCATAGATCTCTGGATGTCGGAGTGCGTCTAGGAAAAATTAACAAACGGCGAAATTCACAACTGATCTTAGAGGAACCTGTGTGGGAGAGCTCACAGCACAGGAACAGATAAGTACATAGCGCTTAACATGTAACTGTGCTATAAGTCTACAGTAATGAGTCGAGTGGGTTCTTTCTCGATTATATGTTTTATTGAGATCAGTCTCTTGATTAAATTTTTAAAATATAAACCATAAGTACAAAGTTAGTCTGGAGCACCTTTTGAGAGCAAAAGGACGGTGCTTTTTTCTGAATCTGTACATTGTGAAGGAGCAAAGTTGGCCTTTAGTAGAGTGATATATTCTTCCTGTCAGATGTGGGAGTTTAGAGAGAGTTTCCAAGTTACTGATTTAGGTGTGAACATTGGAGGTATATTTACTAAGTTTGCAGATGACATCAAAATTGGAGCTATAGTGAACAGCAAAGAAGGTTACCTCAGAGCACAATGGGATATTGATCAGATGGAGTTTAATTTAGATAAATGTGAGGTGCTGCATTTTGGAAAAGCAATTCAGAGCAGGACTTATAAGCTTAATGGTAAGGTCCTGGGGAGTGTTGCTGAACAAAGAGGCCTTAGACTGCAGGCTCATACTTCCTTGAAAGTAGAGTCGCAGATAGATAGGATAGTGAAGAAGGCGATTGGTATGCTTTTCTTTATTGGTCAGAGCATTGAGTATAGGAGTTGGGAGGTCATGTTGTGGCTGTACAGGACATTAGTTAGGCCACTTTTGGAATACTGTGTGCAATTTTGGTCTCCTTCCTATTGGAAGAAAGTTGTGAAACGTGAAAGGGTTCGGAAAAGATTTGCAAGGATGTTGCCAGGATTGGAGGATTTGAGCTAAAGGGAGACATTGAGTAGGCTCGGGCTGTTTTCCCTGGAGCATCGGAGGCTGAGGGATGACCTTATAGAGGTTTATAAAATCATGAGGGGCCTGGATAGGATAAATAGAGAAAGTTTTTTCCCTGGGGTGGGGGAGTCCAGAACTAGACGGGCATAGGCTTAGGGTGAGAGGGAAAGATATAAAAGGGACCTATATATAAAGAAGCGATATTTTCACTCAGAGGGTGGTACGTGTATGAAATGAGCTGCCAGAGGAAGTAGGAGAGGCTGGTACAATTACAGCATTTAAAAGGCACCTGGATGGAGTATACGATCAGGAAAGGTTGAGAGGGATGTGGGCCAAGTGCTGGCAACTGGGACTAGATTAGGTTAGGACATCTGGTCAGCATGGATAAGTTGAACTGAAGGGTCTGTTTTTATGTTGTATAACTCTATGGGCCTATGCCTCTATAAGTAAGCACACTGGTTAATCATTTACACAGTACTCACGAATGCACTGAATAAGTGGAGCGCAGTCTCCCTGCATTAAATTCCCCTTACAACAAAACATAACACTCTATTAGTTTTTCTGATGACTTGCTATACCTGCAGACTAACTTTCTGTGGGTCATGCACTAAGTTACCCAGCTTCTTGAATATTTCAATGAGATTGCCTGTTAGTCTTCTAAATTCCAATGAGTCCTAATCTACTTATCCTTTCCTCATAAGACAGTTGGTCCATACTTGGTGTCAGCCAAGTGAACTTTCTCTGGACTGCCTTAATGCAAGTACATCTTCCCTTAGATGAGAGGCGCCTTGTAATGTTTTAGCGCCTTGTAATAAGTCCCCAACTTTATGTTCCATTCTCTTTGAAATAAAAGCAAACATTCTATTTGCCTTTCCTATTAACCAGTGAACTTGGGTACTGGCTTTTTGTGATTCATAGATGAGGACTCCTGATTCTCTCTGTTTTGTGAAGAAGGCAAAAGGGATTTGCTGACCAAAATAGGTAGAGTGAGTGGGCAAAAATCTGACAGGTGAAATATAATGTGGGAAAATATAAAGTTGTTAACTTACAAGGGCATTAGTGAGATCACATCTCAAATTCTGTTTTTGGGCTCCATCTTTAAAGGATGTGGATACAGAGAAATATGATTCAAAGCAAGTATGTAAGATTAATACCTAGAATTAGTGGGTTGCCTCATGAGGGAAGCTTGGACAGGCTAGCTTGTTTTCAGTGGGGTTAGAAGACTGAGGGATGGCTTAACTGATGTATATAAAATCCTGAATGGTCTTCATGGCGTACACTTAGAAAGAATTATTCCACTTGTGCATCAGTCCAGAACTAGGGGAGACTTTTAAACTTTTGGGGGCACTCTTTCAGGGTAGAGATAAGAAGAAACATTTTCTCTCAAAGTGTTTTACCACTTTGGAACTCTCTGCATCAGCAGGCATTGAAAGTGGGGCCTTTGAATATTGTTTAAGGCAGAAATGGATAGATTCTGGTTTGGCGGGTAATCAAAAGTGATCGGGGCAAATGGTAAAGTAGAATTCTAAACACAAATACGTTAGTCATGATCTTACTGAAAGGAGGAGCATGCTCGAGGGCAGAATGGTCTAGTTCTCATATTTTGTATGTTCATATGTTAACCACCATTCTCCAAAATCAGATAGCGTGGCAATGACCATTGCAACTCTTCATCCATAGAAGTGAGCACTGGCAAAATGCCAATCTTCATCATGACTAATCCCAGGTTAACTCAGAAGTCATATCTGCACCACACCTCTGCATTTTGGAGTTCACCGACATCTTACATTTGCAATTCTCCTCCAAAACTGTTCTGTATGCAAGGACACATCCTACCTCCTTTTTAGAGCTCATTCATATGGCACTTACTTGGATACTCATAAAATCCCTACAGTGCAGAAAGAGGCCATTTGGCCCCATCAAGTCTGCACAAACTCTCTGAAGAGCACCCCACCCAGACACAAAACTCCCCCACCCTATCCCCATTACCTCAACTGGGTGCTTTTTTTTAACCACCTTACACATCTTGGGACACTTTGGATTATGCTTCAAAGGAGGAAATCAGAGCAGCTGGAGGAAACTCCCGCAGACTCGGGGAGAACATGCAGGCTCCACACAGACAGTTGCCCATACCTGAAGTCAAAACCTGATCCCTGGCACTTTGAGGCAGCAGTGCTAACCACTGGGCCACACATATACACACAGAATCTGTGGACTGCCTTGCCTTTCGGTGCATTACTGCTTCCTTCAGAACTTACAGGCTAACTCTCTGCTCTCCCTTGCCTTGCTTCTCAGGGCAGAATAGAACGAGGCCAGGCTGCTTGTCATGACTGTTAATACCAAACCATAAAGGGAATGGACATGTTGCTGCATGGTATTGTCACACTATGGCATTTACCAGTAACTTATGCAGCAAACACATCAATGTGTTTTAGCCACATGATGCTGTGCAAATATCTAAGGGAAGTAGTCCTGACTTGAGTGAAGGAGGACTGTGGTTAATCAAGAGCAATGCTTTGATCTCAGTCTAGGGAATTAGCCATGATTAATTAAAAGCTTGGTGCAAACTGGGTTTTGGATTCTGTGCCCTTCCAGTCCAGAGATTGGACCAGGGTCACTGCTGCAGGTCAAGTCTGACCCATTTGGGGAGTATGGCTAAGCCAATCAGGCAACTGTGGAGGGGACTGTGTCTTGTTCAATCACAGCTGTACTGACAGGTCATCTGGGGGAGTAGATATTGATCATTCCTGGAGTTTTGGGATGTAAATGACAAGTAGGGTGGGGTGGGTGGGGGGTTGGGGAGTGGTTATAGGGCACAGTCCATGCTATGTCAGGGAAAGTGGGAAACTCCATTGTGATAATTGGAGCCAGTACATTCAGGGGATGCAGAGGGGATAATGGCAGTAAGCAGGGCAACTCCGATATAAGGGTTTGGATCTGATATAGCATAGGGGGGAGTCATGAGGTACCACAGGTGAGCTGTGGGGTCTTGCAAGTGTCTCCAACCATAATTTCATAGAGGGTGGAGTGGATAGCACTGATGAGTATGGAAGTATGGTAGGCCAAGGGCTGAGCAGGGAAATAAAATATATTGATTGAAAGGTTTGATGAGAATAAGGAGACCCTTAAAGCTGATAGGATCAAAAGGCACAGCTACACAGGAGGGCACATGAAAGGTGGTGGAGAGTTCAGGCACAGCTTGGCAGACTCCTCTCATCCTTTAATCCAAGTTCTCGAACTTCTCTGACAAGCCTGACTCTTGCTTCTGTGACTGCTTGTGTATTTTCCCAATCTCTCAATTGCCAACACCATGGACTCCTCTTGTGTCAGGGATTGAGTAGAATCCTGGCAGCTTCCTCAGTGTCAAAGACCTGGGAAGTTTCTTCCTCAATCAGCTGCACAGATATGTCAGTGATGATGGTCACCAGATCGTACTCACGAGACTAATCTGGAAAATGGATCCACTGAGGGAAAAGCTTCTGGAGGGTGCATGAGAAAGTCTTTTTGTTGCTTCCTCTGTAACCCACATGCCTTCTTCAGCATCTTCTCTATCTGTACTACTGTTTTCAAGGATCTATGGACATGCACATCAAGACCCTTCTGGGTTTTTATTCTTCCAGTGTACTGTCATTCAATGTTTACTCACTTGCTCTGTAATTAAATTAAATTCCATGTGCTACTGTTCAGCCAATCTGACCAGCCGATTTACATCATCTTGTGGTTCTCAACGCCATTTACCACAATTCTCGAGAGGTGATGGTGACAGAGAACTGAGCTATTATCTAATTTATCTTTGAATGGATGTCAGGAATGTAAGTGCGATTTTATGTTGAGTGATATTCCCTTTGTAGAGTGCTGTTTCAGGAAAACTGTAAATGGAAAGTATTCACTTTCTATTATGTTGCCTCAATGTCACAAAAATATTTACACTGAGAATTAACTTGGTGATACTGTCATGTATGTCTCAGTTGATGTGATGTGTTAACTGTGTTAGTGTAATGGGGGTGTACAGCGGTAAGTTTGCTTGCTTTCAGCTGTAACTATTGGCTCATTTATATCTGTTGAGAAAAGAGAGCTATAAGCCTCTCCCCCGCCATTACAGGCAAGCCCTTCCCTAGCAGCTAGAAATACTATACATTCGTTTGGTGCAGGAAAATACATGAGGTATGGAATGGGTTTCACTGTGAAGGACACTCTATTCAAGATTCCACAGAAGACTCAGAGAAACTTCTTACTCTTCGCTTGTTAAGAAATTTGAGCCCAGTTAGCCTCAAATATTTTTATACCCAGCCACTTACCTCTATCCCAAATGTCAAGAAATAATCTATCAAGTACCAGATTGTGCCATCAGCTAAATTTCCAGCACTGAGTTTTACATCTTCAGGGGACAGGACCTCAATACAAGTTGGGTACAATGCTTGGGCTACATAAATGGGCAGCAGAAAATCCACAAGCTGAATGAAATGTGAGAGGTTGCTGGAGTTATGTTGTTATCGTGGATTGTGACAAACTGCCTGGTATGCCTTAAGACATTGCAGGCATGTCACTGGGCAGCTAAATTTCATCACCACCGAAACATACCATCCTTAATAGCCTCCTTATTACACATAACTATAACAGCGCTGACTGTGACCACTGAACCAGTCCCTGGTCTGAGGCAAGGTCAGCCTTCAACCAAGGAAACTATACCATTCCAAGAAGAATGGTTGTTCTTGGTTTAACATGTCATACTAATAATCCAGAAAGTACTTCAGAGAATCTCATTATTCACAAGCAGATTCTTTCATACAACATGCTTAAGGTCAGGATACAGTATCAAAGTGGGTTTATCTGTGTAAAATTAACTAAAACTCACTGCTGTTAAGTTCTTAGCTGATGTTACTACTGGACAAGCCAGGTCCCAGATTTAAAACTAGTTCAATAGATTATGCCTTTTTAAATTTAATGTGGTAGTCTCTCTTAGAAATATAAACATTCAAGGCTGTAGATTTGGTTTTAACAACAAAATAGAAGTTTGTTTTGAAAAAGAAAGAAAAAGTAAAATAAAACAAAACATCTTTACATGGAACACAGTTTAAAAGATTTCAAGCCTGCAGCAAATCAAAATCTCATCTCCTCCCGAACACTATCACTTTTACTGATAATCAAAATCCAGAGAAATTCCTCTCATATTAAATCTGCATGTTTGAATTGACCTCTGTTCCCTCAATTCCTGTCTTGGTTGCCAGGAAAGCTTTTCCCTTTGACTCACACAACTGGGATCCTTACACCGAGGTAAATTATCCTGAACAGCTCTGAACCAATTCCTTTCTCTAAGAGATATGGTTCTTTATCTGACTCCAGTCAGGTCTCCTTAGTTCAGAAGCTTTTAATTTAAAGGAAAGAAAAAAAATTGCTAATCCTAGCTTCTGCTAAACTAATGACACAGGGCTGAACCGTATCATGTTTTGGGGAAATGTAATTTTTGACAAGTTTCACGAAAGGTTCCTCTCTCCATTGCGGCCTCCTGAGTTGTATCGTCTGATTGTCCCAAAGTTGTCTTTTTAACCATGTACTTCACACTATAGTGACCTCCCCTCAGGTGATGCAAGTTGAATTCTACCATTTGCTAGAGACAGAAGAACTTGTCACTGCCAGAATTTCCTGGAAAAAACTGGCATGCCTGGTGGTGACACCATCTTGGGACCTCAGCTGTTCACCCAGTCAAGCTTGGCAGACCAGACTTGCCCTTCGCCATCAATGCTGTGCCATGATAGGTATGAACCAGCACTTCTCCTAGCACAGAGGCAGCATGGCTGACATTTCTGGCACATACAAGTGCACTTTCCCATCCAAATCACCATTTAAACACTAGGCGACAGATCTCACCAGTCTCTATCCATATTCATCTTCCAAGCCTCTCTACATTTAAAAGACATTTGGACAGATGCATGGATAGGGAGGTTTTAGAGAGATATGGGTCAAACACAGACAAATGAAGCTATTTCAGTTTAGAAAACCTGGTCAGCATGGATGAGTTGGGCCAAAAGGGGTGCTTCTGAGCCGAATGACTCTCTGACTCTAAGTCACTGATGCTCTTTCTCCAATGTTACAGTAGCTTATTATCTTACAATTTTTTTGTGGTGTCATCACATACAGCACAGATACAAAAAAAACTAACTTCGATTGACAAAACTCAAAAGAAAACAGAAATCAAACTAATAATCAAATCTTGCATTTCCATCCACCCGGCGTACAATCAAACTATTGGCAAATGCACGACTAAGTGTTTTACAATGAGTGGTCACTGCATCCAATTCTCACCTGCTGGAATCTGGTGAAGGTGAGGTCCTAGCTTGTAACTACCTAATACAGCTGTTCCTCCTACTCATTCTCATCCACAGAAAGCTGTTCTTGTTCCTCAGCATCCATCACCATCCCCTGTTTGCCTGCCGCAGTTTTGCAGAACGCAGTATTCTAGGCGAATGCGGTAGACTCTCTTCGGAGTATAATAAAGGGCCTCCACCAGATCTGTCCAAACACTGGAGGCCTACTATCTCCTCCACAATGTCCTGATTCAAAGAACGTGCAATGTATCTACGTTTGGTCCCCACAAGGGGATTGGATAAAGGAGTCATCAGTCATGGATGCAGGGGGTAGCTCTTGTCCCAGTAACCAGTCTTGTAATACATCTGGGTCTTCAAAAGCAGCATGAGCATGAGCGTTCTAAAGGATGTAGGCATTGTGGCAACTCCCAGGTGCAAACCTCTAGGAAGTGGTACTCTTGATCATAGATAACTTACACATTGATGAAATGGAATCTTTTTCTGTACATAATGCTCCAAATTGGCCTAAATAAAGTTCTGTATAGTTCTGTATAGTTGCAACATCAACATTTATGCTCAGTGCCCTGACCATCTTACCCACTTACCCACTTTCAGGGAATTATGCAGTCGCATTCCTAGACCCCTCTGTATATCAATGCTCCTCAGAGTTCTGCCATTTACTGTATACTTTCCTTTTGCACTGACCTCACACTTGTCTGGATTAAACTCCGCCTGTCATTTCTCCACCCAACTTTCCAACTGATTTATATCTTGCTGCATCCTTTGCCAACCTTCCTCACTTTCTGAAACCTTTCTAATCAGACCACCTACATTTCAATCCAGGTCATTTACATATGTGACAACAACAGAGATCCCAGCACTGATCCTCACAGCAAATCACTTATCACAGACCTCCAGCCAGAAAGGCACCCTCCACAACTACCCTCTGGGTCCTCTGACCAAGCCAATTATATATCCAACTTACCAACTCACCATGGATCCTATGTGACTTAATCTTCTGGAGTCACCTACCATGAGGGATCTTGTCAAAGGCTTTAGTAAAATCCACGTAGACAACAACCTCTGCCCTACCCTCATCCATCATCTTTATCACTTCCTCAAAGCACACAATCAAAATTTGTTAGACAAGACTCCCTTTCACACAAAGCCATGCTGACTATCCCTAATGCGTCCATTCTTATCCAAGCGCGAGTAAAGGATGGAAGAATGAACGACTCTGGCTCTCCTCTTTGTCGGATCCTGAGTCCTTTGGTTGTACCTTCTTCGATTTCTACTGTAGGTTGCTGCTGATCCAGGCCCAGCACCTGTTCCTCATTCAGCTCGTCGCACCTTTGTTGCATAGCAGCAAAAACGATGCTAACTCCTGCTGTGACTGGGTCGATCTATCATGTTTACAAAGAACCTGTGTTGGGAACATGAGGAACGTAATAGGTTTTTTCACAGTGAGAACAATCAACAGGCACATCCTTTAATAATGACTAATTCAAAGGGTGCAACGTGTAGCATTTTGACAAGTAAAGGGCCTTGGAATGACCCATTTTGTCAGCTTGACTTGGCTACTTGATTCAACAAGTAGCCCATCACTCATACAGCAAAGAGATAACAGCAGAGTGTAGGTGTTACCTGAACACGAACCCATCTCCCTTAGTCCAACCCATTGGTTCTGAGGAAGAATCACTCGACCTAAAACATTAACTGATTTCTCTCCACAGATGCTGCCCAACCTGTTGAGCATTTCCAGCAAATTCAGTTTTTGTTTCTGAATTACATCTGCAGTTCTTTTGGATTTTATTTAGTATACTTACATGTTAATGCAAATGCTGTTACACATAAGGCTGACGAACTACAGGCACAAGCAGTGATATAATTGCTATATCAGAGATCTGGTTTGAAACCCAAGTGCAAGAATGAAATTTTCTGAGTGACAATGAATTTATGAGGAATAGGGAAGGAATGTAGAAAGGAAGAGGTCAAGGATAGGCTGGTATTGACCATATTGAACAAGGATAATATTATAGTTCTACAGCAGAACAGTATTTTAGAGGGTTCAAAATTTGGAAGTGCTTGGTTAGATCTAAGGATGACATGGTGGTTCAGTGGTTAACAATGCTGCCTCACAGTGCCAGAAACCCGAGTTCGATTCCAGCCTTGGGCAACTGTGTGGAGTTTACATATTGTCCGGTATCTGTGTGGGTTCCCTTTGGGAGCTCCAGTTTCCTCCCACTGTCCAAAGATATGCAGGTTTGGTGGAATGGCCGTGCTAAATGGCCTGTAGTATCAAGAGATGTGCAGGCTAGGTGGGTTAGCTGTTGGATATTCAGGATGATTGAGTGGGAGGATCATTGTGGATTCAATGGACCTAGTGGCCTGCTTCCACACTGTAGGGATTCAATGAACTAGGGAAAACAACCTAATTCATTGTTGAGTGTTTACAGCACACCCAGACAGAATGGTTTGTCGGGCTAAAGTTGAGTTGGGTTTTGAGAAGGGATTTTGAAGAACTTTCTCACCACATCTTACCAAATACATTTCACAAACTATCTACTCTGATCCTATGGTGCCCTATATGTCTGACTTCAGCCCCTATATCACCATGTGCAGAACGACTCACCACTCAGCAGATATCTCAGAATTCACGAACATCCCTTGTGCCCACTTACCTTTACAAGTCTGTAGTGCACCCAGTAAGCACTGTTAATCAGGAATTGTCCTGCACAGTTCCTGACATTTGCCTCACACATGGCAAAGGAGAAAGATCCTCATCCTGCCTGGCAGAGGGCATCCTGGAGTTCCTGCTAGACAGAATTGTGCAGAGGCAGGACATTCTCTTCTACCAACACCAGCAGTAGAGGCCACAAAAAGCAGTGATCCTGAAAGGTCTGACTTGGATGGGCTTTAGGGACAATTTGATTATAGCTAACAGATACTGCCTCAGGAAAAAAAGCTTTCAAGTTTTAAAAAGAATACTTGTACAATGAAAGGGGAGTAGCCAGTTCTCCCAGCTCAGTTTTTCTCTGGTTTGGTTTGGTTTTTAGCAGGCTGGCTGTTCACTGAAAGCAATTAGTCGTAGTGAAGCTGCTAGACCCAGAGAAGCAGGTCCATATTGATCCTCCCTCTCTCTGACATCTCTACTGTGAGATCTGTGTTTGATTTTACCTTTTGTGTCAAGAGGAGTTCATGGGGATTGTTGCAAGTATTTGGAAAAGCATCATTAAGTTGGGATAATCTGTTGGGTTTTTGGATAGGTTAAGTTAATCTGTATTCTGTTCTCTTCTGACAGTGTTTCATTCGGTAATCTTGTAAACAAGTTCTGTTTTGTTTAAAACTAAGTGGTTTGACCAGCTGCATCACTCCTGGAATATTTGCTTTACATCTGCTTAAAACAACAAACAAAGTTAAGGTCTGGGCTATGTTCTTGAAATGTTTTGATGGGGTGTGGCCTAGTCCATAACAGGTCCCATATGTACTCATGAATCTGGTTTCATTGTCATTCAAAGCTGGCTAACTGACTAGACAAGCCTTTATCCCCTTTGTGCATTATCGACAGGGACATTGTGGGGATGTGGTGGAATAGTCCCCATTTCTCTGGTTGAGTGCAGCTCTAATGACACTCAAGATGCTTGATATCATTCAGGACAAAGCATGGCTAATCCGTCTATCCTGCATATCCTGGACACTGTGGGCAGTTTACGATCGGCAATCCACCTAACCTGCACATCTTTGTACTGTGGGAGGAAACCGAAGCACCCGGAGGAAACCAATGTAGATGGAGGGAGAATGTGCAAACTCCACTCAAACAGTTGCCTGAGGCTGCAATTGAATCCAGGTCCCTGGTGAGGCAGCAGTGCTAATCACTGAGCCATCATGCCAGAGATTCGGGGTGCATATAGTAAGAGGATTGCCTTAATCATGGTTCAGATTAGATTAATCTCATGAAATTTGTTCAACTTATTTTTCTGATGTGATATGTTGAGAAATCAACTCAGGCATAGACTGTTTTGATGTAATGTTATGCGATGAGAAAAGGTTAATTAATAATCGTGTTGTAAAAAACCTTGAGGGAATAATATGATAGAACTTTCCAATGTGTTTGGAAAACATGTAATTCAATCTAAAACTAAATTCTTAATTCTTAATTCTAAACATGATAACAAAAGGATGATAATGAAAGTATGAGAAGGATGTTGGCGATGGTCAATTGGAAAAATACTTCAAAGTGGTTGATTGTAGATAGGCAATGGCTAGTACTTAACGTATCAATTATTTCCTAAAAACATGCATTTTTTTCCTTTAAGTCAAAAATATACAATTGGAAGATCAAATGAGACTTAGCCAACAAGTTAAAGATACTATTCGATCAAAGGAAGAGGTTTATACAACTGCTAAACAATGTTGGCATCTTGAGAATTGGAGAACATTAGAATTTAGCAAAGAAGGACCAGGGAATTGATACAGAAAGAGTAGAATAGAAAATTAATGTAAATTATAAATAAATACAAACATGGATTGTAAAAACTTCTGAAGATACATATAAAGAATATGATTAACAAAGATGATTAACAAATGTGACTCCTTTACAGACGGACAGACGGACAGAAACAGTTATAAAATGGAACAGAAAGGTGGCAAAGCAGCTAAATAAATATTTTGCATCCATCTTCACAGACCAAGGCACAAGAATCTCCCTGAAATGGTTAATGTCCAAGGGTCTAGAGAGAGTGTGCAACTGGAAGAAACTGAAAGAGAAGTCACATTGGAGAGATTAATAGGAGTGAACTTTGACAAATTCCCTGGATCCAATGACCTTCACACTAGAGTGTTGAAAGAGATAGTTACAGAGATAATGAATGGATTGGCATTCATCTTTCAAAACTCTATTAATTCTGAAATGCTGCCTGCAGATTGGAAGGTTGTAAATGTTACTCCATTAGTTAAGAAAAGTAGGCGGAGGGGATAGGGAGAATGAAGACAGGGAATTACAGACTTGTTAGCCTGCTGTCAATTATAGAGAAAATAGTAGAATTTATTATAAAGGATATGATTCTGGATATTTAGAAAATAATTGTCTGGTTGGTCAGAGTCAACATGGCTTTATGATGAGAATATTATTTTTGACAAGCCTAATTGAGTTGTTTGGTGAAGTCACCACAGAGTAGATAAGACAGAGCCAGTGTTCTGACATCTTAGAATTTAAAGAATGTTTTTGATGAAGGACAACACAAAAGGTTAGTAATTAAATTTAAAGTCCATGGAATTGTGGGTAATATACTAACATGGACCACAGATCAGTTAACAGACAAAACACAGGAAATAGGAAAACCTGTTAATTCTTCGTTTGGTAGGCTATGACCAGTGTGGTACCACAAAAACCAATGCATGCACTATAGCTGCTCACAATACACATCAATAACTTGGATCTGGGTTCAATTGTAATATTTCCAAGTTTGCAGATGATACAAAACTTGATGGGAATGGTGAGAGGAATGTAAAGCGATACTAAGAGGGATTTAGACTGCTGAGTGAATGGGCAAGAAAACGGCAAAAAAAGTGGATAAATGTGAAGTTTTTCACTTTGGTAATAAGAACAAAATTGCTGAATATTTCTTAAGTGGTGAGAATTTGGATCATGTTCATGCCCAATGGGGACTCAGTTGTTCTTGTTCATAAATCACTGCAAGCTAATATGCAGGTACAGAAAACAATTCAGAAAGCAGATAGAGTGTAATCAAGAGGATTTGTACACAGGACCAAAGAAGTATGAAGATAGAAAATGTGACAAAGTTACTGGGCGTATGCTTTGCATCTGTCTTCACAAAAGGAAAGGCTGATGTTAATGTAATAGAAGAGGAGAAAAGAGTAACAATATTGAATGGGAAAACATAAGTAGAAAGAAGGTGCTAAATAAGCCAAGTATATAAGGACAATAATCATGTGAACCAGATGGGACTTATTCTCGGTTGCTTGGGTAGATGTAGTAAAAACTCTGACCACAATGGTTCATCCTAAGTAGATATGGAAATGGAATACAGTACTGGAGAATTGCAAATGTCACACCATTGTTCAAAAAAAGAGAAAGAACTAAACATGGAAACTACAGGTTCATTTAAAAACTATAGGGAGCACAAGTCAAAACCTTGGACAAAACCCAAGGACAAAATTGACTTGGAGAAGCATGTTTTAATAAGAGACAGCCAGGCCAATTGTATTAAAGGTAAGTCATGTTTGGTCAACCTGATTAAATTCCTAACTGAAGCAGCAGAAAAATAATGGAAAAGATGCTATTAAAAGTAGTATATCGCAGATGCTGGAAATTTGAAACAAACTCAGAGAATGCTGGAGAAGCATAGCAGGTCTGGCAGCATCTTTGGAGAGAGAAACATAGTTAATGTATCAAGTCTAGTGTGACTTTCTAGAAGTGTTAATGACGGTAATGCAGTTGATGTATATATGGACTTCCAAAAGGTGCACCATAAAGTACCATATACTCGACTTTTCTTGGAAAATAGAAGCGTACAATATCAAAGGGGTATTAGGAATGAGAGCAGGTATTTGACTAGCAGATAGATTGCAGATTCTAAGTCTGCCTCATGTTCATTTCAAGCTGTACAGTCAGAGGCAACCTTGTCTCACTCAATAAGTGCAGTTAGCATTCAATGTGAATAAAACAAAGGGTGCATATTTCTCAATGTCTCACTGAGTTTCATTGATCACGTGGAAATTCTGAGCATCCAGTTTCATATATTCCACATCATTGTCTGGGACTGTCAGATGATCGCCGCAGCTACTTCAAGTAAGTGGTGTCCTTTTAAAAACATTGTTTTTGCCCTTGACAGTCTTGGGTATAAATCTCAAAGAATAAAAGTAAAATATTGGTAGTCCATTTTCATTATGCCGATAATAATATGTTAAAACAAAACAGAAAATATCAGCGAATGACAAATGTCAGAACTTGTGAGAACGTCAGGCAGAATATGGAGAGTGCAGCAGAAAATTGATGCGAGACGCAATAATACTAAATAAGGAACATGATAAAAATAATTCAGAGTAACATGAAAAGAAACCCACAACCTTTTATCAGCATATGTCAAAAATTTAAAGGATCATTTAAAGAATTCTCTGGCACATTATAGGAGGTGGCTCATAAGGCTAAGAGATCGTAAGACACACAAGCAGAATTAAGTCATCAGTCCATCAACTCAGCTCTGTGATTCAATCATAGCTGATATGTTTCTCAACCCCATTCTCCTGCCTTCTTTCCAAAGCCTTTGATCCCCTTACACATTGAGAAACTATCTATTTCTGTCTTGAATATGCTCAGTGGCCTGGCCTGCGCAACCTTCTGTGGCAAAGAGATCCACAGATTAATTACCCTCTGCCTGAAGAAGTTCCTCCCCATTTAATTCTAAAAGGTTGTGCCTTCACGTTGAGGATATGCCCTTGGTCTGAGTCTCTCTTGCTAGTGGAGACATCTTCGCCACGTTTACCATATCCAGACCTCTTGGCATTCTGTAAATTTCAATGACATAGCCCATAGAGCTTCTAAACTCTATCAAGTACAGACCCAGAGGCTTCAAATGCCCTTCATCCCAGGCATCATCCTTGTAAATCTCCTCTGGACACCTTCAATGCCAGCACATCTTTCCTTAGACGTGAGGTGCAAAGATGCCAAAATATTCCAAATGTGACCTCAGGAAAGCCTTACACAGCTTTACTGTATAAAGTAACCCTGCTCTTGTATTTTAGCTTCTTGAAATGAATGCTGACTTTGCATTTGCCTACTGAACAGCCAACTGAACCTGCACGTTAACCTTAAGAGAATCCTGAACGTAGTACTCCTAAATCCTTATGTGCTTCAGATTTCCCAAGCCTTTCCCCATTTAGAAAATACTGTACACCTCCATTCTTCCTCCTTTCCTACATTGTATTCTGTCCACCACTCCTTTGTCCACTCTCCGAGTTTGCCCAACTCTTTCTTGCAGTTCCCCTTTCCTCTACCTACATGTCCCTCCAACTATCTTTGCGTCATCTGCAAACTTACCAACAATGCCCTCAGTTCCTTCATCAAATTCATTACTGTACAACTGTAGTCCCAGCTCTGATTCCTGCAGAACTCCATTAGTCACCAGCTATCATCCTGAAAAAGATTCCTTTATCCCCACTCTCTGCCTTTTGCCAGTCAGCCAATCTTCAATCCAGGCTAGTACCTTACCCTGAATATCATAGGCTCTTATCTTAATTAGCAGCTTCCTCTGTGGCACCTTGTTAAAGGCCTTCTGCATATTCAAATAGATTGCATCCACTGGCTCTCTTTTGTCTAACTTGCTCATTTGCTGCTCAAAGAATTCCAACACATTTGTCAGCATGACCTCTCCTTGATGAAGCCATGCTGACTCAAACCTATTTTACTCTGCACTTACAAGTAATCCCCAACCTCATCCTTAATAATGGACTCTAAAATCTTACCTATAACCGAGGTTAGGCTAACCAGCCTTTAATTTCCCACCTTCTGCCTCTTTCCCTTTTTAAACAGGGGTGTCATAATTGCCATTATCCAGTCATAGAGTCATACAGCATAGAAATAGACCATTCAGTCCAACTAGCCCACGCTGACCATATTCCCAACTAAACTAATCCCACTTCCCAATGTGTTTTCAACATTAGTAATTGCACCTTCCTCTGGCACCCTCCCTGAATCTAGTGATTCCAGAAAGATCACCATCAATGCCTCAATAATCTCTGAGGCATCTCCTTCAGAATTTCAGGAATATAGTCCATCCAGTCTGGGTGATTTATCCATCTTTGAACCTTTCAGCTTTCCCAAGACCTTCTTGTTAGTGATGGCCACATAACTCACCTCTTGTCCCTAACTTTCTTGAAGTTCTAGTATACTACTGGTGTCTACTACCCATGAAGCATCTATTCAGTTCCTCTGTGATTTCTTTGCTGCCCATTACTTCTTCTCCAGGCTCATTTTCCAGTGCTCCAATGTCCATTCTTGCTTCTGACTTTCCTTTTATATATCTAAAAAAACCTCTTGCAGTCTTCTTTGATATTACTAGCTAGTTTACTCTCATATTTCATTTTCTCCCCATTATTGCTTTTTAGTTTTATTTTGCTGGTTTTTAAAGGCTTCCTAATTCTTTGGTTTCCCACTGATCTTCACCACATTGTATGCTTTATCTTTCACTTTTATGCTATCTCTGAATTCTCTTGTCAGTGATGGTTGCCTCATCTTCACCTTAATATGTTTCTTTTTCCCTGGGATGAATGTCTGCTTGCCTCCCAAATTATTCCCAGAAACTCCTCCCATTATTGCTCCACCATCTTCCGTTAAGTTTCCCTTGAGATTGAGAATGTGAGAGAACGAAATAGATTGGCAAATAAGAACTGGGAGTTTTCTGCTCTCTCTCCCTCCCCCTCTCTTTCTCTTTCTTACTATTTCCCTCAATATTTTAGAAAACTGCATCAAACGAAAAAACAATTTGGGAAAAAAAGTAATTCACTGAGAACTCAGATATACTTTGTCACTGCTGATGATGCCAGTCAAAAAATAGCCAGTTTTTGTTGGTATAAGGACATTGGCCGAGAAATGTTAACATGGAAATTTTGAATTAGTTCCATGCACTAACATATAAATGACTATGGGAGGAGCAAGTCTAGTTATTTGAGTTATTTGTCAGTTCTATCATCAACAGTAATGTAGCTTAGACCTAGTGGCATCAGATTCCAAAAATAAGCTCAGTCCTTTAGAGGAAAGGTGAAAGCGTTCCGGGTTGGAAAGCTGAAAATAAATCACATATCTACTTCTTCTGACAAAGTGTGGAGGTCTTCTGACAAAGACCTATCAGTATCTCTCACAATTAATACTAATAAGTTCCATAGACTCTTGTTACAAGAAAAGTGGATGGCAGCAAATCTACTCAAAGAAAGTCTTAGCTGAACCAAATGCCAGTTTCAGGATTCTCTGGCAACAGTCACAGGTTAAAAATCTAACATCTCAAATGCTATAAAGATATTTAAAGTGGAGAGCGATTTTCCTTTCTGTACCAGGTGTTCTATTTTTTCACACATGTTATTTGTGTTTGCTTGTGTGTTTGATATTATATTTTATTATTTTATCCACAGGTTTAGTCGGTAATAAAATGTTTCTTTCTTTTACTCAGTAAACCTTGTAATTGCCTCCTTAATTTAACCAGTTAACTCCATCTTTAATTGATGTGTCATCACTGCGTGCTAAAAGAAATAAAAATATCTACCGTGACTGACGAAGAGAGGAGCCAATTATCCCTTCTCACTTAGTTGTAAAAACATTCAGGAAGCTATTGGATATCTACTTGGAGAGGACACATTTGCAGGGTAATGGAGAAACAGATCATGGAGAGATTAAACTCAACACCTCTGTCAAAGAGGTGTTGAGTTTCTTTATGGTCTCCTTATGTTCTATCTTTGGCCCAACAAGTCCACACTGACTCTCTGAAGAGTATCTCACCCAAATCCATTCCCTATTTACCTCTGACTAATGTACCTAACCTACATATCCCTGAACACTATGGGCAATTTTAGCAGTGGGTTTCTGTAAGATTCCAAATTACCAAAAGTCAGTTATAGTGTACCTAGATTTTTGGTGTTGTTTATGCTATTTCTGGCTGAAAGCGGCTCATATATAAGGTTGTAGCAGGATAGTAATAGAGATCTCATAGCAACATGCGTGTTAATCGTTACAGACCTGTGCTTTGTGCAAGGACATCAGTGTTATTTGCTCCCAGCAGTTTTTCCAAGAAGTCACATTTGGTCCATGAGAAACCTTCACCAATCAATTGACAAATTCATGTTCAACAATTCCAACTTTGGCCTTGAGTGGGATTATGATGATTGCTTTAATTTTTAGACTTTCCCCATTGACTGGAAGACCCACAAAAGGAACAGTCACCACTTAGACCATAAGACCATAAGACATAGGAGCGGAAGTAAGGCCATTCGGCCCATCGAGTCCACTCCGCCATTCAATCATGGCTGATGGGCATTTCAACTCCACTTACCCGCATTCTCCCCGTAGCCCTTAATTCCTTGTGACATCAAGAATTTATCAATTTCGGCCTTGAAGACATTTAGCGTCCCAGCCTCCACTGCACTCTGTGGCAATGAATTCCATAGGCCCACCACTCTCTGGCTGAAGAAATGTCTCCGCATTATGTTCTGAATTTACCCCCTCTAATTCTAAGGCTGTGTCCATGGGTCCTAGTCTCCTCGCCTAACGGAAACAATTTCCTAGTGTCCACCCTCTCCAAGCCATGTATTATCTTGTAAATTTCTATTAGATCTCCCCTTAATCTTCTAAACTCCAGTGAATACAATCCCAGGATCCTCAGCCGTTCTTCATATGTTAGACCTACCATTCCAGGGATTAGTGGGCGGCACGGTGGCACAGTGGTTAGCACTGCTGCCTCACAGCGCTAGAGACCCGGGTTCAATTCCCGCCTCAGGCGACTGACTGTGTGGAGTTTACACGTTCTCCCCGTGTCTGTGTGGGTGTGCTCCGGTTTCCTCCCACAG